>NW_018408778.1:252669-255571 GCF_002113885.1 Mizuhopecten yessoensis | reverse complement strand
ATTTCAGTAGTCTTAAGGACAACATTTCAGTAGTCTTAAGGACAACATTTCAGTAGTCTTAAGGACAACATTTCAGTAGTCTTAAGGACAACATTTCAGTAGTCCAAGGACAACATTCCCATCCTTTAACACCAACAACAACCTATGAACCTCATCGATTTCACATAATTTCTAACAGAGAGCAGATAGATATTGGAAGAAATTACTAAAGCTCCCCCCAGCCCCCTCCCAGGAATGAGGAATCCTGGTAACTCATTGTTAACGATGAGTGTGGTCCTCAACACTGATTATTAAATTAAATGTCCTCTCAACTGCATTCCCGTAACAGATGGGTGTGGGCCTCTGTGCTAGTTAAATATCATGTCCTCAAATATAACTGTACAGAAGTAAATTGTAGTCTTCTCAGTTCTACATAAATGTCTTTGTCCTCTTGATTGTACCAGAGTACTTTTTATTAATAAAAGTCAAGTTCTCAGCTCAGAAAAAACGTCATGTCCTCCCTGGAGTTCAAAGTGTGCTAGTGACTTACAATGTGAATGGTGGGAGTGCTCTTCAATATTCAGTAAATGTCATGTTCACTCTATAGATTAAACATAGAATTGGCTCGATCCATTGAACCAGACAGATATAGTTTTCCTGGTCAGTGAGTTTTGATGGCATATTCCTACATACAGAACAAAATCTCTCTGTTAGGGTTGGAGAGACCTTATCTCTGATCATGACTCTGACGAACCACAGGTCTAGGCTAGCTTCTAGTCCCCATTGAGCAATATGCATTGATTTCAGAGTAATTGAAACATGTAGTGTGATCCCAGCAGTTTGAGGACGATGGTCTTGTAGTGGGATTACAGTGAAGCCAGGGGACACGCATGACTCACCCTGGCCATGTTTACTTATGATGTACACCACACTACTCATCTAATGGACAGTAAACATGCAGAAACACACTTTTGAAAGCTTGGAGATTTTTTATAGTGATTCAATTTTCTATGTGCATGTCTGCACGTCTGCATGTAATTTTGATGCAAAGAATTTTTGAGTAATTATGGGTTGCATATGGTGCTGTTCATCAAGTGTGGGCAGTTTAGAATGTGGAATCGTATGTTAGCACAAAATATCTTGTACAATTCTTGTTTGAAGTAAATGTGTTTCTTGTATGAAAATTCAACACATAGAATTTAATATTTAGTAAAAGCATGTAACAAGTAATTTTCCAGTTAGCAGTTTAAGCATGCACCCTGCATCAAGCTCATCAAAAGTATAGTTGTCAGTTAAACATTGGTATATACCATAAAACGGTTTATTTTTTCATTGGATTAGTTTCCATGTTAATATACAAAGAAATTAATTCACAATTTAAAATATTTTGCAAATATAAGATAAGATAAGATGATTGCTATCAATCTTCTCAATCAGGAACTTATTATTTGAGAATAAAATATACAGGCATACTGTGTAGTTTGTAAAAACCAGGAACATATAAAATTAAAATGGTTTACTGTAACAAGATCTTCTACATATATGTTAAGAGCATATGAGCTTGATTTCATTGAGAATACCATTTGTTGATACTGATTAAGTTAAAAGACTGCTTGTGATGTATGCCCGGTGCTGCCCCCTGGTGGATGTAAATTAACAGTGGCCATCCCTCGACTGCAACCATTAGTCTGTGTCTCATGGAGAGATTCCAGAACTGGTTTGACTTTTGGCCTTTTTGGATACTGAGTAGCCACTGATTGAAAACCAGTCTGTAGAACCTCGGGGGACAAGCCATTACCAACCAGGCTATATTTGGAACAGACAACAAAGGCTCCTTGTATTGTGTCTGCCTTCAGAGTTTGGAGATGTAGAAATGTCAGACAATAGGCAGTACTTTATCATACACCTATTTTAGTTTTATTTCTGGTTTTGTCAGTAAAAGTGACTGCTGTTTCAAGCTAGTGACATTAACAGAGATTTTTTACGAAGGGAATTAAACTGTCCCCATGAACTGGTGAACAGCACTCTGCCATTAAGTTTACTATAAAGAGTCATTTAAAACTGGGTAACTCCTGGGCCATTATATCAATTGTCTTTTCCCATTACTTATATAAACATTGCTATACATCTACAATTAAATGTATTTCATATCGTAAAAAAATATCGTTTTATAAATAACAGGTGTACATGAAATTTTCACAAAGTCAGTGTAACTAGGAAATTTCTGCAAGTACCGGTAAATGCTGGTAGCATTACTTGTAACATAGTCTGATCGAGTCAATGCTCCAGTGATTTGCAATGGATTTTAACATGCTTGGTTGAACTAAGGTCATCCTTGGTCGCTGGCTGAAGTTTGAACTAAATTCATTTACATATTTATAATACTTAGATATATACTGACTGTCAAACATCTTATTGATGTGTCGTGTTGTAATATCCTGGTAAATATGCCTAGAGATAGTTATCCTGGTAATGGACATAGATAGTATTCACATTACCCATCGGTACCTGTACTGATGATCTAAGCGTACCAAAGTCAACCAAGTAACTCTGTATACATGTAGCATCTACAACAGTCAGGTGCTGTAGATACTGGCAAAGTATCTAACTTCTACAAGTAATAGTACTATAGACACAAGTGTACCAATGTCTCAGTGCGTTTCTATATAAACTATCTATAATTACTTCAGCTTTTTTTTTCTAAGACGAAGTTTCAATCAATAAAATTGTAGAACATTGTTCTGCCTCATAAACAAGTGATATAAAAATACTCCTTATCACCTTGGGATGGATACAAATAAAATTCAGTTTTTATGTATTGACCAATAACGGCTATATCCTGGCCCAGCTAATTAGTGGACACTGGAGACTAGGGGTGAAGCTTCAGATAAGGAGTGCTGGGGCATCCCCCCTCCTCCCCCCC
>NW_018408778.1:233782-252474 GCF_002113885.1 Mizuhopecten yessoensis | reverse complement strand
CCATCCCGACCCACCCCACCACCACCACACTCATTTACACATAAGGCATGTCAGTGCATGAATTCCAACATGTACATGATCACCAACAAATAATGTATGAATGCTGTGAAGATGATCAGCACTTGCACTTTAATGAGGTTGATATATGCATGACAGTCTAGGTACAGGGCTTGTATAGTTCTGGTGAAGGATGCTGGGAATGAATCATCTGTTCACAGCTGATCAGTGTTAGTGTGGTGTTCCCAGCCTCCTATATCCATCAGTAACCTACATCATCTCTGGTACTTTCTCTAGCTACTGATTCTCCCAGGGGTCATGGATGTAATAGGTATGATCAGGGGGAGAGGTGGGCCTTCTGTCATTGAGGTAGGGTCTACTGTCATGTGGGTGGCTATAATGTATAATTGGTACAATTGTATTAAGCTGTCAGTAGGATATTATTGTAAAGATGGTTGGTCTACTGTAGTGGAGGCCTAGGGGATCTGTTGTCTAGGGGGTTGTTCTACTGTAATAGAGGGATCTGTTGTCGTGAGGGATGTTCTACTGTAATGGAGGAGAATGTTGGCACAAAAGGTTGTGTTCTGTAATGGAGAAGGTCTGTTTTCACAAGGGTAAGTCTGCTGTAATGCAGGGGTTCTGTTGTCATGAGGGTAAGTCTACTGTAATGGGAGGGGATCTGTTGTCCAGAGGTTGTTCTACTGTATTGGGTAGGGGACTGTTTTCATGAGGGTTGTTCTACTGTAATGGAGGGGTTCTGTTGTCAGAAGAGGAAGTCTACTGTATTAGGAGAGGGCCGGTTGTCCTTAGGTTAAGTCTACTGTAAAAGGAAGGGGTCTGTTGTCATGAGGTTAAGTCTACTGTAATAGGAGGGAGTCTGTTGTCATGAGGGTTATTCTACTGTAATGGGAGGGGGTCTGTTGTCATGAGGATTCTTCTGTATTTGGTGAGGGACTGTTGTCTTGAGGTTAAGTCTACTGTAATTGGATGGGGTCTGTTGTCACGAGGGTTAGTCTACTGTAATGGGAGGGGTTCTGTTGTCACAAGAGGAAGTCTACTGTAATGGGTGGGGGTATGTTGTCTTGCAGTTAAGTCTACCCTAATGGGAGGAGGTCTGTTGTCACGAGGGTAAATCTACTGTAATGGGAGGGGTCTGTTGTTATAAGGGTTAGTCTACTGTAATGGGAGGGGATCTGTTGTCATGAGGGTTAGTCTACTGTAATGGGTAAGGGTCTGTTGTCATGAGGTTATAAATTAAGTCTACTGTAATAGGAGGGGGTCTGTTGTCATGAGGGTTAGTCTACTGTAATGGGAGGGGGTCTGTTGTCACAAGGGGAAGTCTACTGTAATGGGAGGGGGGCTGTTGTCATGAGGGTTAGTCTACTGTTATGGGAGGGGGTCTGTTGTTACAAGGGTTAGTCTACTGTAATGGGAGGGGATCTGTTGTCATGAGGGTTAGTCTACTGTAATCGGAGGGGTTCTGTTATCACAAGAGGAACTCTACTGTAATGGGAGGGGGTCTGTTGTCACAAGGGGAAGTCTACTGTAATGGGAGGGGGGCCTGTTGTTACAAGGGTTAGTCTACTGTAAAGGGAGGGGTTCTGTTGCCACAAGAGGAAGTCAGTGTAATGGGAGGGGGTCTGGTGTCATGAGGGTTAGTCTACTGTAATCGGAGGGGTTCTGTTATCACAAGAGGAAGTCTACTGGAATGGGAGGGGGTCTGTTGTCACAAGAGGAAGTATACTGTAATGGGAGGGGGGTCTGTTGTTACAAGGGTTAGTCTGCTGTAAAGGGAGTGGTTCTGTTGCCACGAGAGGAAGTCAGTGTAATGGGAGGGGGTCTGGTGTCATGAGGGTTAGTCTATTGTAATGGGAGGGGGGCTGTTGTTATGAGGGTTAGTCTACTGTAATGGGAGGGGGTCTGTTTTTATGAGGGTTAGTCTACTGTAATGGGTAAGGGTCTGTTGTCATGAGGTTATAAATTAAGTCTACGGTAATAGGAGGGGGTCTGTTGTCATGAGGGTTAGTCTACTGTAATGGGAGGGGTTCTGTTATCACAAGAGGAAGTCTACTGTAATGGGAGGGGGTCTGTTGTCATGAGGGTTAGTCTACTGTTATGGGAGGGGGTCTGTTGTTACAAGGGTTAGTCTACTGTGAAGGGAGGGGTTCTGTTGCCACAAGAGGAAGTCAGTGTAATGGGAGGGGGTCTGTTGTCATGAGGGTTAGTCTATTGTAATGGGAGGGGGTCTGTTGTTATGAGGGTTAGTCTACTGTAATGGGAGGGGGTCTGTTTTCATGAGGGTTAGTCTACTGTAATGGGAGGGGGTCTGTTGTTACAAGGGTTAGTTTACTGTAATGGAGGGGGTCTGTTGTTACAAGGGTTAGTCTATTGTAATGGGAGGGAGTCTGTTGTCACGAGGATTAGTCTACTGTAATGGGAGGGGGTCTGTTGTCATTAGGGTTGTACATGTGTCTGCCACTGAGGGGAGTGTAATGTGATGCTGTTCATATCTACCTGAGCAGGTCTAGATCAGTTAGGCGGTTCTTATTTCAAGCTAGATTTGTTGGAAGGCTGCAGGGCTCACTGGAGTTAAATGTAGTTGATGTGCACAAATTAAACAAAAGACTTATATTCCATGTTGATAAGTTTGTTTGAGTTTTCCATCACAGCTCAGTTTATTTTGTTAATATTTTCCTTTCATTTGGGATTTATATGCAAATACTAACATGTAAATATCTGTATAATTAAAGGGGTCCTTTCTCAAATTATATGGAGTCCTTTGAATAGTTCAGATGGAATCATTGAGTCCCTTTGAAATTGTATACTTTAAAAGGATATGGGGATGGTGTAAATGTAAACGTTGCTTCTGAATAAAGGTGAGTAACTTGTTACGTAATTGTTGACTTAAGGCCTCGGGTATAAAAGCCAGATAAACTTAATGATAAGTTCACTTAAACAACAATCCTATGTATTTCCAACAATGTATTGAAATTCATACCTGATTATGTTATGATGATATCTGTATGGGCCCTGACCACAGGTATACCAAACTCTACTAATGGTCCTGATGAAGTACCTATCATTACACTATTATCATAGGATGACAAATGTATCACCTTATAAAACACATGCTTAGTACATACAGAAATTTTTTCAAAGATTGAAAATGATATGGTATAAATAACGTACATAGCAACTACATGGTATTTGGACTTAACTGTATATGTATAGCCATATGATGAAAGTAGTGTTTTCTAGCAAGGTTCAAAATGTATAAGATTAAATGATCCTCTACTCCAAGTTATTGATAATTATAGGTGATGCTTGTACGGCAACGGCTGCGGCGGTGGCGACGTGAACATTAAGTTTTTGCATTTAAGTTAGTTTCTTTGAAAGTATAAATGCTAGACCAACCAAACTTGTACCATAGATGCATCATATGTAGTAAACTATATCTCAACCCATGCATCAAATGCTGGATGCAGCCTACCTTTCATGGTCCATTGACTTTGTCAGCATCTCCATCAACATTAACTCTGAAACTTTAAGTGCTAGAACAACCAAACTTGACATGTGCATTGATGGTCAAAATGGGGCACAGGCGAGACATATCAATTTGAATGGCTTGTCTACCTTAACCAGATTCTAAGTTGCATTATGTATTGTGCTGTTTACATACATACATTGTTCTAACACTGTATAACTATAGTTCTAAGTCAGCTTGTCTAGGTGTCTGTAAACAGTAAGTGTTCAATGTCTGGGTATAATCAATAAAGCTATCCGGAGTCTGTTGTAGTGTGATCACCCACTACAGGAGGACACCAATGTATGTAGTCAAGGGAGCATACAGTGTGACATGCTCATCCGTGTTAATAACGAAGGAGGCAAAGGTTTTAGTGGAATATTGACTGCATACGTGACCTATTGCTATCCGTCGTCGTCGTCCGTTAACATTTTACCTTTTCAACTTAAGCTGAAATACTGTCAAAGGGGTTTCATTGATACTTCATAGGAATGTTACTGACAACTCCCTGACCAAGTGTTGTTATTTTTTCGGGTCGATCAGAAATCCAATATGGCCGCCACAGCCGCCATTTTGAAAAACTATTTCAAACTTAAAGTCGAGTTCTACTGGGCCTATTTAAATAAAACTTGGTACGAATGATCGACTCATGGTCCTGACAAAGTGCTGTTATTTTTCGGGTGGATCAGAAATCAATAAGGCCGCAACAGCCGCCATTTTGAAAACCTATTTCAAACTTAAAGTCAAGTTCTGCTGGGGCAATTTAACTGTAACTTGGCAGGAATTATTGACTCATGGTCCTGAACAAGTGTTGTTAATTTTTAGGTTGATCAGAAATCCAATATGGAAAATAACTATTTCAAACTTGAAGTCAAGTTCTACTCTATCGATTTAACTGAAACTTGGTAGGAATGATCGACTTTCATGGTCCTGGCAAAGGTTTTTAGGTCACCTGAGCTTTAGCTCAAGTGACCTATTGCTATCCCTTTTGCGTCCGTCGTCGTCAGTCGTCCGTCGTCCGTCGTCCGTTAACATTTTACATTTCAAACTTAAAGTCAAGTTCTGCTGGGTCGATTGAACTGAAAGTTGGTAGGAATGATCGCCTCATGGTCCTGACAAAGTGTTGTTATTTTTCGGGTCGATCAGAAATCCAATATGGCCGCCACGGCCGCCATTTTGAAAACCTATTTCAAACTTAAAGTCAAGTTCTGCTGGACCGATTGAACTGAAAGTTGGTAGGAATGATCGCCTCATGGTCCTGACAAAGTGTTGTTATTTTTCGGGTCGATCAGAAATCCAATATGGCCGCCACGGCCGCCATTTTGAAAACCTATTTCAAACTTAAAGTCAAGTTCTGCTGGACCGATTGAACTGAAAGTTGGTAGGAATGATCGCCTCATGGTCCTGACAAAGTGTTGTTATTTTTCGGGTCGATCAGAAATCCAATATGGCCGCCACGGCCGCCATTTTGAAAACCTATTTCAAACTTAAAGTCAAGTTCTGCTGGACCGATTGAACTGAAAGTTGGTAGGAATGATCGCCTCATGGTCCTGACAAAGTGTTGTTATTTTTCGGGTCGATCAGAAATCCAATATGGCCGCCACGGCCGCCATTTTGAAAACCTATTTCAAACTTAAAGTCAAGTTCTGCTGGACCGATTGAACTGAAAGTTGGTAGGAATGATCGCCTCATGGTCCTGACAAAGTGTTGTTATTTTTCGGGTCGATCAGAAATCCAATATGGCCGCCACGGCCGCCATTTTGAAAACCTATTTCAAACTTAAAGTCAAGTTCTGCTGGACCGATTGAACTGAAAGTTGGTAGGAATGATCGCCTCATGGTCCTGACAAAGTGTTGTTATTTTTCGGGTCGATCAGAAATCCAATATGGCCGCCACGGCCGCCATTTTGAAAACCTATTTCAAACTTAAAGTCAAGTTCTGCTAGGCCGATTGAACTGAAACTTTGTAGGAATGATTGACTGATGGTCCTGACAAAGTGTTGTTAATTTTTGGGTCAGTAAGAAATACAATTTGGCTGCCATGGCCGCAATTTGCTACTAAGTTCTAATAGGCCGATCTCACTTAAAATTGGGTCTAGGAATGATCAGCTCATGGTCCTGACAAAGTTAAGTTAACATTATACTATTTTTTACTCAAATTGGTACATATTTCAACTACAAAAATAAATACTGTAGGACTCAGGTGACCGTTAAGGCCCATGGGCCTCTTGTTTTTTTTCATGTCTATCAAAAATCCAATAAGGTTGCCACGGGTGCAATTTTGGAATAAAACTATTTAAAACTTTATTTAAAACTTAAAATCAAGTTCTAATAGGCCGATTTAACTGAAACTCGGTCTAGGAATGATCAACTCATGGTCATAACAAACTTTACTTAACATTTTACTTAACTTTATTTACTTAAATTTTGGTAGGTATGATTGACATCATTATCTCCACTTCATATTTCAACAACAAAAATTAATACTGTAGGACTCAGGTGACCGTTAAGGCCCATGGGCCTCTTGTTTCCCATACTTCCTCCTGACATTCACTCTTCTTTCCCTGTTATCCCACACTCCATGCATGTCATTATGGCATTCTTATCTCCCTCAGCCCACCTCAACATTTTAAACAAAAGATACTCAATATACTTGTACACATTGCAACAAATTACAGGATGTAGGCCTTTGTTTTCTGACACTGTTTTGCCAATAGACAGCATGTTTGTATTGGAAAATTAGAATTGAAAACTAATGGATCAAGGTTGACATGAAGCTACTGTATGTGATGAGTTAAAACATGTGTAAAGAATGTATCGAAATAAGCATGCTAGCTTGGGCTATAAACCTTGGCACTAATATAGTTATATATAAGATTTGTTGTATTTTCTGATTTCCAAAAGTTGCTCAGTAATTTATAATTAATCTGGAACTCTGTTAACCCAGATATTTTCTCAGAGAACCGAGGTGACCAGATAAAAGAAGTTTTACTATAAATAGCAATTCAAGTTGTAAAAATAATTCCAAGTGGTTACCAGTATATAGCTGGTAATGGGTAGTTTAATGAATGACTCCTGGCTAGGACTGGACTAGTGAACGCAACAGGTAATAATCATGGTGGATAAGGTGAAGTGACTAAAATAGTCGACTGATGAGGTTAGATTGGACAGAAGATTAAGTTAAGGTGATTCTAAGGACAATGGATTAGCAAAGGTAACTAAGACATTGGATTAGTGAAGGTAGCTAATTAGACAGTGGAGTAGTGAAGATGGCTAAAAAAGTAGATTGTTGATGATAAATAATACATAAGGAAAGTGAGGGAAGCTAGAACATTGGATTTGTGAAGGTGTCTAGAACATTGGATTAGTGAAGGTAGTTAGGACAGGACTAGGGAAGGTACCTAGGATAGGACTAGGGATGGTAGCTAGGATAGGACTATGGATGGTAGCTAGGATAGGACTATGGAAGGTAGCTAGGATCGAACTAGGGAAGGTAGCTAGGATAGGACTAGGGAAGGTAGATAGGACAGGACTATGGAAGGTAGTTAGGACAGGACTAGGGAAGGTAGTTAGGACAGGACTAGGGAAGGTAGCTAGGACAGGACTAGGGAAGGTAGCTAGGATAGGACTAGGGAGGGTAGCTAGGACAGGACTAGGTAAGGTAGTTAGGACAGGACTGGGGAAGATAGCTAGGATAGGATAAGGGAAGGTAGGTAGGACAGGATTAGGGAAGATAGCTAGGAAAGGATTAGGTAGGGTAGCTAGGACAGGATAAGGGAAGATAGCTAGGATAGGATAAGGGAAGGTATAGCTAGGACAGGATTAGTGAAGGTAACTAGGACAGGATAAGGGAAGATAGCTAGGACAGGATAAGGGAAGGTAGCTAGGACAGGACTAGGGAAGGTAGTTGGGACATGATTAGTAAAGGTGATCAAAATTATGGATTAGTGAATGTGACTAGGTAAGTAGATTAGTGAAGGTAATTAAGACCATGGATTAATGAAGGGTACTAGGGTAGTGGATTAGTGAAGGCAATTAAGACCATGGCTTAGTGAAGGTGGCTAGGACAGTGGATTAGTGAAGGTAATTAAGGTCATGAATTAGTGGAGGTGACTAGGATAGGACTATGGAAGGTAGCTAGGACAGGACTAGGGAAGGTATCTAGGATAGGACTATGGAAGGTAGCCAATATAGGACTATGGAAGGTAGCTAGGACAGGATTATGGAAGGTATCTAGGATAGGACTATGGAAGGTAGCTAGGACAGGATTATGGAAGGTATCTAGGATAGGACTATGGAAGGTAGCTAGGATAGGATTAGGGTAGGTAGGAAGGACAGGATTAGAGAAGATAGCTAGGACAGGATAAGGGAAGGTAGCTAGGATAGGATTAGGGAAGGTAGTTAGGACACAATTAGGGAAGATAGCTAGGATAGGTCTAGGGAAGACAGCTAGGATAGGATTAGGGGAGGTAGTTAGGACACAATTAGGGAAGATAGATAGGATAGGTCTAGGGACGACAGCTAGGATAGGGCTATGGAAGGTAGCTAGGACAGGATTAGGTAAGTAGCTAGGATAGGATTAAGGAATGTAGCTAGGACAGGATTGAGGAAGGTATCCAGGATAGGACTATGGAAGGTAGCCAATATAGGACTATGGAAGGTAGCCAATATAGGACTATGGAAGGTAGCCAATATAGGACTATGGAAGGTAGCCAATATAGGCCTATGGAAGGGAGCTAGGACAGGATAAGGGATGGTAGCTAGGATAGGATTATGGAAGGTAGCTAGGATTGGATTAGGGAAGGAAGGAAGGACAGGCTTTGAGAAGGTAGCTAGGACAGGATTGAGGAAGGTATCCAGGATAGGACTATGGGAGGTAGCTAGGATAGGATTAGGGTAGGTAGGAAGGACAGGATTAGGGAAGATAGCTAGGACAGGATAAGGGAAGGTAGCTAGGATAGGATTAGAGAAGGTAGTTAGGACACAATTAGGGAAGATAGCTAGGATAGGTCTAGGGAAGACAGCTAGGATAGGACTATGGAAGGTAGCTAGGATAGGATTAGAGAAGGTAGTTAGGACACAATTAGGGAAGATAGCTAGGATAGGATTAGGGAAGGTAGTTAGGACACAATTAGGGAAGATAGCTAGGATAGGTCTAGGGAAGACGGCTAGGATAGGACTATGGAAGGTAGTTGGGACAGGATTAGGAAAGGTATCTAGGATAGGACTATGGAAGGTAGCCAGGACAGGACTAGGGAAGATAGCTAGGATAGGATTAGGGAAGGTAGGAAGGATAGGATTAGGGAAGGTAGCTGGGACAGGATTAGGTAAGTAGCTAGGATAGGATTAAGGAAGGTAGCTAGGACAGGATTGAGGAAGGTAGCTAGGACAGGATAAAGGAAGGTAGCAAGGTCAGGACTAGGGAAGGTAACTACGACAGGATTAGGTAAGGTATTTAGGACAGGATTAGGGAAGGTAGCTAGGACAAGACCAGGGGAGGTAGTTGGGACAAGATTGGGAAAGATAGCTAGGACAGGATAAGGACTATGGAAGGTAGCCAGGATAGGATGAGGTAAGGTAGCTAGGACTGGATAGGGGAAGGTAGCTAGAACAGGATTAGGGAAGGTAGCTAGGACAGGACTAGGTAAGGTACAATGTAGTTAGGACAGGACGGGGGAAGATAGCTAGGATAGGATTAGGGAAGGTAGGTAGGACAGGATTAGGGAAGATAGCTAGGAAAGAATTAGGGAAGGTAGCTAGGAAAGGATTAGGTAAGTAGCTAGGACAGGATAAGGTAAGATAGCTAGGAAAGGATTAGGTAAGGTAGCTAGGACAGGATAAGGGAAGATAGCTAGGACAGGATAAGGGAAGGTAGCTAGGACAGGACTAGGGAAGGTAGTTGGGACATGATTAGTAAAGGTGATCAAAATTATGGATTAGTGAATGTGACTAGGTAAGTAGATTAGTGAAGGTAATTAAGACCATGGATTAATGAAGGGTACTAGGGTAGTGGATAAGTGAAGGCAATTAAGACCATGGCTTAGGTGAAGGAGGCTAGGACAGTGGATTAGTGAAGGTAATTAAGGTCATGAATTAGTGGAGGTGACTAGGACAGTAACTAGCTAGGTCAGGGGTGGTGGGGAGGGTGGTTGTGATGGTTGAAGGATAGTGGATTGTTTAAGGTGGATTGTCTGTGAGAGACTATTGATTTGATTGTGGTCAGAGGAAGCTGACACTAGGTGTGTACACCAGTCTCTCACAGCTGGGTTTTCTAGGATCAATACTGTGCCAGGGATGTGCTATAATTAGTAAGTGTGTCTTCCAAACTCTGAGAGTTGCACTCGTACACAACATGTAAAAATAATGGTGTCTAGCGAGTTATGTGGATGTGTTTGGCACAAATTCTTGTTTCTCCTGGAACTAGTGGTGGAGTTTGTAAATTAGCAGCAGGCAGACTCAAGGTGATACTTGTACTGCAATTTAAATGGATTTCCTAGGAATTCCAGTCATTAATTCATGGCTGCATGTTTCAACTGGTTTGAAGCAGTAGTGGTTCCAGCAGAGTCAGTAAGAATTTATCTGGCGAGTTATCATACACTATGATGCATATCTACAATGTTTATATTTATCTCATTCTGGCTGTGCAATTTTCCTGATCTATTTATGAAAATATTAGTATATTCAGCTTTTAAGATTACATAATTGAGTTTTAGAGTTTTCACATCATTTATGTAATTGAAAGTACATATAATTACATACAATTATACTGCAGTTGAAACAGGTTTCCTGTGTAATCCACACTGTAAACATGGACACTTTACGACCTGCACCTTTGATCAGTTTAGATATATCAGTATGAACTGATATCCTGGACAAGTTGTTGGCTGTAACCTGATTATTTGATAGGAGGCCATATTTAGTTATTTTTGGGAGACCGATGTTTTAGTGATGTTTTTCATTTGTGACTTGCCCACATTATTTTCAGAACCAACCCTATCTCATAGTAATGGGACATGGCAAAATTTGACAGTTGTATTTGGGACTCTCCTGAAAAAAATCATACAAAAAAAACTGAATTTGAAATGTCCTTATTACATATAGGTATATGTGCAATAATATTTACAGTACCGTAATGGTCAAATGACTAGATCCTACATCCTGTGCACATATTTAAGCTTAAATAATTGGCACAGGTTATATTAAGCTTGTTGAATTAAGTTTATTAATTGACATTGTTGGTATCCCTCGTACCTAAATTCAACTAACTAATTGGTGTAATACACATTTATAACATTCCAGGTTATTATATTTAGCTAACTCGGTGACATTATTCCTGCCAGGTTTCAGTTAATTAATTTGCTATCCTGAGAACCTATATTTAGTCTATCAATATAGTTGATGATTGAATTATTGATACATTCAACTGTGTGCAATGTTTTTGTGGAATTAAATGTCTTGCAAACATTTTAACTAAAAGTACCTATCATGAGGTCAGTCTGTATAAAATGCCATAGTGTGGAAAGCAGAGAACATGTGTCAAGAACTCCCGGACATTTGTTCCTGTCTGCCTTCTTCTACATGCAAAGCATGTTTTTAACTTGTATACAATCCCCCTGACCAGCCTGAAGGATTGGTTGTATGCATGCTCAGGAGTTCGGCTGTTTTTTTTCTAAGACATTGATTTTTTCTCTACCATCGTACATAAAACGTTCCTATATCTGACAGATGAAAAGAGGAGAAATTCAATTTCCTATGATGCCTCCCAGTAAAAGCATTTCTAGTTTAGCTATGGTGTGGCACTCAGCTAACATTTTGTCAGGAAAGAACACATTCCATTTCCTCAGATTTGTTACTGTAATAATAGCGGGACTTATCATTTTCACCCTAAAATGTTTTGACAATTATAGGGATGTATGAATTCTCATGACTCAATAAAGAACACTTATTTCTGGAAAAATGGTTTGTAGGAAATGAAGCAAAGTTTGATGATTTTTTTTAAATTAAAAAGAAATACAGGATAAGTAATGTGTTGCCCATAAAATATCCTTGTACTGTGGTAACCTGTTTAATTAAGAAAGAGAAAAAAGTATTTATATGCAAAGATATGCTTACTTTGGTTAAGAAAGATAACAGTGTCAGAATAATCATTTCAGTGGTGAAACAACATTGTGTATGTTAATGTATGTGTGTGAACATTGTGTATGTTTATGTATGTGTGGGAACATTGTGTATGTTTATGTATGTGTGGGAACATTGTGATAATGTTTATGTATGTGTGGGAACATTGTGTATGTTTATGTATGTGTGTGAACATACACAATGTTCCCACAGATACATAAACATACACAATTTTCACACACATACATAAACATAGACAATGTTCCCACACATACATGAACATACACAATGTTCACACTCATACATTAACATACACAATTTTCACACACATACATAAACATAGACAATGTTCCCACACATACATGAACATACACAATGTTCACACCCATACATAAACATACACAATGTTCCCACACACACATAAACATTATCACAATGTCCCCACACATACATAAACATGATCACAATGTTCCCACACATACATAAACATTGTGTATGTTTATGTATGTGTGTGAACATTGTGTATGACATCTTACATCCTAATGGTTACAAACAGGTCAAGGGAAAATGAAATGTTGATGGAAAGGCTTTGAATGTGTTCTAATCATGACAACAGGAAGCAGATTTTTTGTGTACTCTTATTATTTTATGCATCTATTTAAGAGGAAATAAAAATGGAATTAAGGAAAATGTGTGGACTGATAAATAATCAGAACTGTATTTGTATATTATAGAATGGCTTTGACCAGTATGAAACGAGAAGTTGCAGACTAGGAAGTGACTGGTCAAATAAAGGACCATAATGTTTTCCATGAGGATAGTGACCACGGACCACTACCAGGCCACACCGATTTCTGAACTTGATGTCCTCCATTCTGACTTCAGGGGTTCAGATGTGTACAAAGTACCAGTCATTCGAGTGTATGGAGCGACACCAGCAGGTAAATACTGAGTACTAGTAATCTGAGTATATGGAGCCATACCTTTAGGTATGTTATTTATGAGTAATCAGAGTGCATAAAGTAACAACTTTAGGTAAGTTTTGAGTACCAGAAATCTGAATGTATGGAGCCACATGTGTAGAAAGGTACTGAGTACCAGTAATCTGAGTATATAAAGCCACACCTGTAGAAAAGGTTCTGAGTACCAGTAATCTGAGTATATAAAGCCACATTTGTAGAAAGGTACTGAGTCCCAGTAGTGTGAGTATATAAAGCCACATGTGTAGAAAGGTACTGAGCACCAGTAGTCTGAGCATATAAAGCCACATGTGTAGAAAGGTACTGAGTACCAGTAGGCTGAGTATATAAAGCCACATGCACACCTGTAGACAGGTACTGAGTACCAGTAATCTGAGTATATAAAGCCACATTTGTAGAAAGGTACTGAGTCCCAGTAGTGTGAGTATATAAAGCCACATGTGTAGAAAGGTACTTAGTACCAGTAGTCTGAGAATATAAAGCCACATGCACACCTGTAGAAAGTTACTGAATACCAGTAGTCTGAGTATATAAAGCCACACCTGTAGAAAAGGTACTGAGTACCCGTAATTTGAGTATATAAAGCCACATGTGTAGAAAGGTACTGAGCACCAGTAGTCTGAGCATATAAAGCCACATGTGTAGAAAGGTACTGAGTACCAGTTATCTGAGTATATAAAGCCACATGTGTAGAAAAGGTACTGAGTACCGGTAGTGTGAGTATATAAAGCCACATGTGTAGAAAGGTACTTAGTACCAGTAATCTGAGTATATAAAGCCACATGCAAAACAGTGACCTGTAGGAAGGTACTGAGTACCAGTAGGCTGAGTATATAAAGCCACATGCACACCTGTAGAAAGTTACTGAATACCAGTAGTCTGAGTATATAAAGCCACATGTGTAGAAAAGGTACTGAGTACCCGTAATCTGAGTATATAAAGCCACACCTGTAGAAAAGGTACTGAGTACCCGTAATTTGAGTATATAAAGCCACATGTGTAGAAAGGTACTTAGTACCAGTAGTCTGAGAATATAAAGCCACATGCACACCTGTAGACAGGTACTGAGTACCAGTAATCTGAGTATATAAAGCCACATGCACAACAGTGACCTGTAGGAAGGTACTGAGTACCAGTAGTCTGAGTATATAAAGCCACATGCACACCTGTAGAAAGGTACTGAGTACCAGTAGTCTGAGGATATAAAGCCACATGCACACCTGTAGACAGGTACTGAGTACCAGCAATCTGAGTATATAAAGCCACATGCACACCTGTAGAAAGGTACTGAATACCAGTAGTCTGAGTATATAAAGCCACACCTGTAGAAAGGTACTGAGTACCAGTAGTCTGAGTATATGAAGCCACATGTGGCTTTATATACTCAGACTTCTGGTACTTAGTTCCTTTCTACACATGTGGCTTTATATACTCAGATTAATGGTACTCAGTACCTGTCTACAGGTGCGCATGTGGCTTTATATACTCAGATTACGGGTACTCAGTACGTGTCTACAGGTGTGCATGTGGCTTTATATCCTCAGTAACTGGTACTCAGTACCTGTCTATAGGTGTGCTTGTGGCTTTATATACTCAGACTACTGGTGCTAAGTACCTTTCTACACATGTGGCTTTATACACTCAGATTACTGGTACTCAGTACCTGTCTACAGGCGTGCATGTGGCTTTATATACTCAGAATACTGGGACTCAGTACCTTCCTACAGGTCACTGCTGTGCATGTGGCTTTATATACTCAGGCTACTGGTGCTAAGTCCCTTTCTACACATGTGGCTTTATATACTCAGATAACTGAGTACCAGTAATCTGAGTATAAAAAGCCACATGTGTAGAAAGGTACTTAGCACCAGTAGTCTGAGTATATAAAGCCACACCTGTAGACAGGTACTGAGTACCAGCAATCTGAGTATATAAAGCCACATGCACTCCTGTAGACAGGTACTGAGTACCAGTTATCTGAGTAGATAAAGCCACATGTGTAGAAAGGTACTTAGCACCAGTAGTCTGAGTATATAAAGCCACATGCCCCCCTGTAGACAGGTACTGAGTACCAGTAGTCTGAGTATATGAAGCCACATGTGGAGAAAGGTACTTAGTACCAGTAGTCTGAGTATATAAAGCCACACCTGTAGACAGGTACTGAGTACCCGTAATCTGAGTATATAAAGCCACACCTGTAGAAAAGGAACTGAGTACCAGTAATCTGAGTATATAAAGCCACATGTGTAGAAAGGTACTAAGTACCAGAAGTCTGAGTATATAAAGCCACATGTGTAGAAAGGTACTTAGTACCAGTAGGCTGAGTATATAAAGCCACATGCACACCTGTAGAAAGGTCCTGAGTACCAGTAATCTGAGTATATAAAGCCACACCTGTAGAAAGGTACTGAGTACAGGAATCTGAGTATATAAAGCCAGATGTGTAGAAAGGTACTTAGTACCAGAAGGCTGAGTATATAAAGACACATGCACACCTGTAGAAAGGTCCTGAGTACCAGTAGGCTAAGTATATAAAGCCACATCCACACCTGTAGAAAGGTCCTGAGTACCAGTAGGCTAAGTATATAAAGCCACATCCACACCTGTAGAAAGGTCCTTAGTACCAGTAATCTGAGAATATAAAGCCACATGCACACCCGTAGACAGGTACTGAGTACCAGTTATCTGAGGATATAAAGCCACACCTGTAGAAAGGTCCTGAGTACCTTTCTACACATGTGGCTTTATATACTTAGCCTACTGGTACTCAGGACCTGTCTACAGGTGGGCAGGTGGCTTTATATACTCAGACTTATGGTACTTAGTACCTTTCTACACATCTGGCTTTATATACTCAGCATACTGGTACTAAGTACCTTTCTACACATCTGGCTTTATATACTCAGCCTTCTGGTACTAAGTACCTTTCTACACATGCGGCTTTATATACTCAGACTACTGGTATTCAGTAACTTTCTACAGGTGTGCATTTGGCTTTATATACTCAGTTTACTGGTATTCAGTACCTTTCTACAGGTGTAGCTTTATATACTCAGATAACTGAGTACCAGTAATCTGCGTATATAAAGCCACACCTGTAGAAAAGGTACTGAGTACCAGTAATCTGAGAATATAAAGCCACATGCACGCCTGTAGAAAGGTACTGAATACCAGTAATCTGAGTACCCCCAGCCACATGTGTAGAAAGGGACTTAGTACCAGTAGGCTGCGTATATAAAGCCACACCTGTAGAAAGGTACTGAGTACCAGTAATATGAGTATTAAAAGTTCTCTATATGTTGGGATGTTGAGAAGGAAGAATTGTGTATACGGGTATTAAAATGGAAACACAGTTAATGTCACATGTAGGGGAGGGAGAAGTGTGTATGGAAGAATTGTATATACAAGTATTACCAAGGAAACACAATTAATGTCACATGTAGGGGAGGGAGTTGTGTGTATGGAAGAATTGTGTATACAAGTATTACCAAGGAAACACAGTTAATGTCACATGTAGGGGAGGGAGAAGTGTGTATGGAAGAATTGTATATACAGGTTATTACCAGGGAAACACAGTTAATGTCACATGTAGGGGAGGGAGAAGTGTGTATGGGAGAATTGTGTATACAGGTTATTACCAGGGAAACAGTTTAAATGTCACATGTAGGGGAGGGAATAGTGTGTATGGAAGAATTGTGTATACAGGTATTACCAAGGAAACACAGTTAATGTCACATGCAGGGGAGGGAGTTGTGTGTATGGGAGAATTGTGTATCCAGTTTCTTACCAGGGAAACAGTTTACATGTCACATGTAGGGGAGGGAGAAGTGTGTATGGGAGAATTGTATATACAGGTTATTCCCAGGAAAACACAGTAAATGTCACATGTAGGGGAGGGAATAGTGTGTATGGAAGAATAGTGTATACAGGTATTACCAAGTAAACACAGTTAATGTCACATGTAGGGGAGGGAGAAGTGTGTAGGGGAGAATTGTGTATACAGGTTATTCCCAGGGAAACAGTTTAAATGTCACATGTAGGGGATGGAATAGTGTGTATGGAAGAATAGTGTATACAGGTATTACCAAGGAGACACGGTTAATGTCACATGTAGGGGAGGGGGTTGGGGGTTTGGGAGAATTGTGTATACAGGATATTACCAGGGAAACAGTTTAAATTTCACATGTAGGGGAGGGAATAGTGTGTATGGAAGAATTGTGGATACAGGTATTACCAAGGAAAGACATTTAATGTCACATGTAGGGGAGGGGGTTGGGGGTTTGGGAGAATTGTGTATACAGGAATTACCAAGGAAACACAGTTAATGTCCCATGTAGGGGAGGGAGAAGTGCGTATGGGAGAATTGTACATGTGTAATTAAAATGGAAACACAGTTAATGTCACATGTAGGAGAGGGAGAAGTGTGTATGGAAGAATCGTGTATACAGGTATTACCAAGGAGACACGGTTAATGTCACATGTAGGGGAGGGAGAAGTGTGTATGGGAGAATTGTACATGTGTACAGTTTCAGTTACAGCTTCATTGTGAAGTAATCGTAAACAGTTATGAAAGATTAAGGTGTGATCATACAGAGGAGTGGGGTTAAGATATCAACAAACAAGTGTTTTGGGGTGGGGTTAACTCAGACTTTTGAATGCCTGTACTCCTCTTAACTGAATCTGATGATTCACATGTGGATATCTTATATTGCATGCATATGCATGTGAAAATAAAATTAATATTGTTCAGCCATGAACTCTTAATATCAAATTGTGGTAATTCAGTAAGGTAAGCATTTACATAATTGTTTTAACACATCTTAGTTGTGCATATGTTTATCTTTGTGTTGTTTTTAATGGCTCAACATCCAAGTTTTAAGTGACCTGCTGTGTCACAATATTTTACAAAGATGTCTTCTTCCATTACAAAGATGTCTTCTTCCATTACAAAGATGTCTTCGTTCATTAAAGCAGTGTACAAACTCCCACCTGTGTGCATGTTAATTAAATCTCTTCAGTTTAGCTGTATACTAATTCCCATCTATGTGCATGTTAATTAAACCTTAATTTAAATAATTTGAGAAAATTTATGAGTTTTAAACAAACTACAAAAAATTTATAAAAATATTGCTGCTGGTGAACTTTGCGGTATATCAAGATATGTATCAACTGATGTCCATCCTATGTTTTGACTGTATTAGAAGTGATACAAGCTAAATTCTTAGTAGGATAAAAGTACAGTCTTCATCCCGTCTTCAGCATACAAACATAGTCTAGGGTTCCATAACATGAGAATCTCTTATAATTAAAGCAAGATGTCTAGACAAAATGGTATATAGAGTCAGGTTTGTGTTTTTGTATATACATTTGGCACATCTATCAGTGAAATCGTTGGGAAACTCTACAGAGAAATTTCCCAGACCACACATTTACACTTCACCCCTACAGGTTACTGTACAGAGAAACCCCCAGTCCACATAATACACCCCTACAGGTTACTATACAGAGAAACCCCCAGGCCACACACTACACCCCTACAGGTTACTATACAGAGAAACCCCCAGGCCACACACTACACCCCTACAGGTTAATGTACAGAGAAACCCCCCCAGACCACACACTTCACCCCTACAGGTTACTGTGCAGAGAAACCCCAGGCCACACACTACACCCCTACAGGTTACTATACAGAGAAACCCCCAGGCCACACACTACACCCCTACAGGTTAATGTACAGAGAAACCCCCCCAGACCACACACTTCACCCCTACAGGTTACTGTGCAGAGAAACCCCAGGCCACACACTACACCCCTACAGGTTACTATACAGAGAAACCCCCAGGCCACACACTACACCCCTACAGGTTAATGTACAGAGAAACCCCCAGTCCACACACTACACCCCTACATGTTACTGAACAGAAAAACTCCCAGGACACTCACTACACCCCCCCCCCCCCCCCCCCCCCCCCCCCCCCCCCCCCCCCCCCCCCCCCCCCCCCCCCCCCCCCCCCCCCCCCCCCCCCCCCCCCCCCCCCCCCCCCCCCCCCCCCCCCCCCCCCCCCCCCCCCCCCC
>NW_018408778.1:173304-233120 GCF_002113885.1 Mizuhopecten yessoensis | reverse complement strand
AGCCCTACTGCATTGTCATAACTACAGACTGATTTGACTGATAAGGGATTATAAAAAATATGTTTATACTAGAAGCGTGGACAATCAATACATCCTCTTCAAATCTACTCCAAGGAAAAAAATAGTTAACGCAGACTATTTTTACGATGCTTCATTTAATAAATATTGAAATAATTCACGAGGTTATTATCAATCACGTGTTTACGTAATGTAAGACGCGAGATCAACATGAAAGTGAGCCGGAAAAAAACCATGCTATACGTATACGCATAGGCGATTTGGCTAAACTTTTTTTGTTAACGGTTACCTATTTATTAATACTTTTCACATAAACTCACATAACAACACATTATGTATCTTTTATTAATGTTTGACATAAATAAATTTGTTGATCGTCATTTGTCTTAGAGTTCCGAGTGCCAAGGGACATAATCCAAGATGGCGATCTCTCAGAATCGTTGATCTTTTCCTGAAAAAAACTTGAAATTTTTCTATACCTGTGTATTTTACGCACCCCCCACTTTGGGTATTAAATTTCTGAAAAAAAAGTGCGCAAATAACATGGGTTTTTACGGTAGTATTTTTTTTCTTAAAACCTGTCTTCAATTAAATATCACCTACTCGGTAACAGAAATAGTCATGTTTTAGCATAGGTCGTTCAATTGGATTTTTCACAATATTTACACACATATAAATATAAAGAAAGAAATAGTTGTTGGAAAATAAGATGTTCAGGACCATGCAGTACTGCAGGAATGATGGCAAATTTTAAAAACAAAAGATCAAAGTACTATGCTAGCTGCTGTGCTATTTACTGGCATTGAAAGAATTCAGGACATTAAATATTTTTAATGTAATTTTTGATTTGGCATTTGGTAAAGGTGTAAAGGATATAAAAAAAATCCATAGTCTTGGGAATGACCTGTGCTTTGCAGAATAACTGGCAGCACATTAGGATGAGGCCAACAAACTCCAACCAAACTCTCTGTTAAGAGAAATCAATACTCACACAGAATCTGAAGCTGTTGTATATAACCTTAAATTAAAAACATACAGAGTAAAGTATCATTTCATAGTCTCGCCCTTGTACATTTAGATATAAAAAGGACATGATCAGAATGTAACAATACATTGTATTGATTAATTCCTATTTGTTTCCCCTTCTGTATATATGTAACACATCTTTCACACATACAACCAAAAACAGATGTAAAATTTATTTATACTGCCTATTAATGTAGATGTTACAAATGTCACGTTATAAGTTGTAATATATACCTGTTCTGTAAAGCCTAAGGATGCTCATGTTTCATTAATGGCTATACAATCTATTATAACCTATATCAAAATGTGTAAAATATTAATAATTCAAGTTCTACACTGATCTAAACAATTGATTCACATTCTCCCCCCATTCACTAAAGGTGTGACCTATATATTTTGTGTATCAGCCTATATGTGCTCACCTTTGTTAGGGTTTTAGCTCATTGATCGATTGGTTTGAATTATTGAGCCAAGTTTCATTGATTGCACATAATTTATGTATCTTGATGCTGGTGCTGGGTTTCAGGTCTGAGTGACATCATCTTCCATTTGTCTTTGGAATATAATCGGAAAGATCACCTGATAATTTATGTTTTTTACACTCTCGAGAGGTCACATCAAGCCATCACTGTATGGGTTGGTGTTACAGGTCTTCAAGTGGCCAATTCTCTTAAGGTTTAATGAAAATGTAAAACTTAGAAAAGTTGATATGATATTTGACAGTTGTTAGCTTTCTTCTACTCATTACAAACTGAAAGTAGAGAAAACTGTTTGACTTTATCAGATAGTAGTTAGATATTGTAGAAGCTAGTAATTTATGGGTGCTTATTCAATTAATACTAATATCTCATTTTGTATCATTACTATGATATCTTGACCATTTACAATTACAAATTAAAATTTGATACAGACATATGATACATCACCAAGGGGTATACGTTGCTGTCCAAAAATATACAATATCTATATGAATAAACATACGTCCTTAAATGACTTTAGCTGTCAATAGGACATTAAACAAAATAAAACCAAACTAAACATAAACATATATATAGGTCTCATAATTAATAGCGACAGTATATGAGCCAATATGGGATATATATATATTATATATGGGGCAAAGAAGTAATTCCAACAGTGTGGACAAGTTTAGGTTGTCAAATTTTCGGAGCGATATATATATATAAGAACTGATCAATGAAGGTGACAGCATTATCATTTTACCTTGACAATACCAAATACAGTTATTAAAAGTGAGTGTTTATGTGTCAAAAACAAGTACTGCCCGATACCAGTAGTAAAGGGCGCCCCAACCAGTAGTAAAGGGCGCCCCTACCAGTAGTAAAGGGCGCCCCTACCAGTAGTAAAGGGCGCCCCTACCAGCACGATGGAGTTCCAATGCTGTCAAACTCTCCAGATCTCCCTAGGGCTGATCCATTAAAGTATCTTGCCTTGAAATTGTCATAACAATATGTCGTTATAGCATTCCAAAAGAAATGAAATTCATAGTAGTGATCTAATGTTGATCTTCTTCTTGAACAGGTCAGAAAACATGTATGCACGTGCATGGTGTGTTCCCATATCTGTATGTGCCTTACGATGGCACCCAGCCCTGGGACAGGTACATGCGACTGTTTGCTTCCAGTGTGGATAAGGCTGTCAATGTCGCTCAAGGTCATCCCACTTCAAACATTCAACATGTATACAAAATTACCCTGGTGTCCGGAATGTAAGTAGACCATTTTCCTTTCCAATCTAAAAAGTTTTCTGCAGAATAATGAATTCAATGCAGTCTTCAACAATATGTTTTACAAAACTGCAAATGGATAATTAGATAATTATTGTTAATAGATTAATAAAGAATGTTCACTCTGTGCTTTAGCTCTATTGAATTGTTTCATTGCTTTTACAGACCTATGTATGGTTACCATGACAAAGAGCAACAGTTTCTCAAGATTTACCTGTACAATCCAGGCATTGTAAGAAAGTAAGTAAACAGATTAAACAGATTATTAGCTCAACTGGTCCAAAGGACCAAGGTGAGCTTATGCCATACCGTGGCGTTCGTCCGCTATATTGCTTTAAGCGACTTCTTCTCTGGAACTAAGTGATGGATATCAACCATATTAGACCGGAAGCATCCCTAGGTGTTGGGGATTCAAAATTGTACAAACGGTTGTGCTGACCCCCCAGGGGGCTGAGGGGCGGGGCCAAAAGGGGGCAATTTGGTTATATTGCTATAAACGACTTCTTCTGCAGAACTATGCCATGGATATTGATCATATTTGGTCGGAAGTATTCATGGAAGGCAGGGATTCAAAATTGTACAAATGGTGGGGCTGACCCCACGGGCTGAGGGCTGGGGCCAATAAAATGTATTACTTGGAAATGGGTGAGGTCCCCACCATATAACCATATATACAATTGCTGAGAAGAATGCACATTTGCTTCCAGGATGTCCCTAGGGTCTGGCCCCACCCTTAGAGACATAGTCCCTGGGCCATAACTTTAAAACGGTTGAGATCCCCACCCCAAAACTACATATACAAATGCTGGGCATAAAGAGACGAATGCAATCATGATATCAGGATAGACCCTGGGGTCTGACCAAAACCCCCTAGGGACCTAGTTTGTTAGTCACAGCTTGGAAACAGTTGAGAGCCCCACCCTATAACCGTATATATACAATTGCTGAGTATAAAGAGATGATTGCACATTTGCTTCCAGGTTGGCCTTGGGGACTGCCCGACCCTTGGAGACTTAACCCCTGGGTCATAATTTTGAAATGGTTAATATCCCCACCCCAAAACTATATATACAATTGTTGGGCATAAAGCGACGAATGCAGTCATGATATTAGAATTGGTCCCAGGGTCTGCCCCACCCTTGCAGACTTGGCCCCTGGGTCATAACTTTGAAACGGTTGAGATCCCCACCCCAAAACTATATATACAAATGCTTGGCAAAAAGAGACAAATGCAGTCACGTTATTAGAAGCGATCCTGGGGTCTGGCCACAACTCTAGGGACCTAGTTTCTGAGTCAAAGCTTGGAAACAGTTGAGATCCCCACCCCATGACCATACATAAAATTGCTGGGCATGAAAAATCTAATATAGCTATGCTACAAGGATTGGCCTTTGGGTCTGGCATATTCCCTTGATCTCATTTGGAGAATAGTTTGCCATGATTGTTAAAGGTATCCAGGCGAGCGATACAGGCCCTCTGGACCTCTTGTTTACTAGAAGTGTTACAAATATCACAGTGTAAACATCACCAATTATTTACTAGAAGTGATACAAATATCACATTGTGAGCACCAATTATTTACTAGAAGTGTTATCAATATCACAGTGTGAACACCAATTATTTACTAGAAGTGATACAAATATCACAGTGTAAACATCACCAATTATTTACTAGAAGTGTTATCAATATCACAGTGTGAGCACCAATTATTTTCTAGAAGTGATACAAATATCAAAGTATAGACATCACCAATTATTTTCTAGAAGTGATACAAATATCACAGAGTGAGAACCAATTATTTTCTAGAAGTGATACAAATATCACATTGTGAGCACCAATTATTTACTAGAAGTGATACAAATATCACAGTATAGACAGCCCCTTCTTATAAGCAGCGCATTAGACTTTAATATATTCAATGGAAAGGGAGTAATATATTCAGGAGAGTCTATATATACTCTCAGACACAACAACTGTTCACAAAGCTATCCAGGTGAACTACACACTGTGAAAGGTAGGTTAGGTATTGTATGACTGTACCGGTATTGTTGAGGTGATGAGTATCGGGTAATTCTGTGTCGGTCGTCTGATACACTAAGATGGCTCCCCTGTAAAATTGTCCTGTTTGTAATGAAAGATGATAGCATTGCTTTCTCTAACATAAAAACAAATTGTTGGTTACCGGTGGGGTCAAAACTAAACCTGTTGGAGCAACAAATCATGACAAACATTTTATACACAAGGATGTGTTTGATCATTTGTGCTTAGGGTTCTTATCTGTCCACGTAGATATCTAATTCTGAAAGGAAATCTTCATACCACCAACTGTCATTGAAGTGGATCAGTTTTAGGGTCAGGAGTGATAGTCTGGTCGGTATAGATGTTGAATGAAGATAGACTCCTACAGAAAGTCCTTTGTATCAACTACCAACAAATATATAAAACATTGATTGTCTCCCCTGCTTCCTATTCCTGCCTATTCCCTAGTCTGTGTTGTAAGCCAAATTTTGTTATTTTGAATCGAAGACCTTTGCCTCAGATTTTAAAGTGTTCAGGATATCTTTGGATGGATTCCGCAGATCTCCACACAAATAAATCATATTACAGATCTCCACACAAATAAATCATATTACAGATCTCCACACAAATAAATCATAATACAGATCCCACAAAAATAAATCATAATACAGATCTCCACACAAATAAATCGTATTACAGATCTCCACACAAATAAATCATAATACAGATCTCCACACAAATAAATCATAATAAAAAGAGTAAAGGATAATCAACACTACAGAAACAGTTTAGCAGCTTGAATCAAAACAGACATTTTTTTCCGACAAAGAGAGAAAAGAAATCGTAGGATATTGATTGATCAGGAGCTTTGAGTATTGGGTAATTGCTTGCATTTTGTGGCCATTTGAAAAAGATACCTCTTATGTGTTCAATTATAAAAAAGAAGCCTTACATTTGGGAGATTCAATTTTTGATATTAGCTAGCAAGAGGATGACCAACCTTTTTTAAGTTGTGCTCAGTTCATATGCTCTTGAATATTTTTGCAAATCAAAGTGGGTGTGCTTCTTATTTATTCAGATAGTTTGAATATAATTGTTTTTAGTTATAAGAATTTTCATATTATAAAACTCCCTATGATATATCATAAATTGTTGAAGTTGACACGAGGGTTACTCTGACAACAAATTCACTTCAGGTTACATTGTGTCCAAAATTTTACAATTTATGGTATCTAACTTCTCTACGTGATAATTAGTACTTTACATATTTTTCTGTGCCCATGAGCTACATCTTCGTTTCCAAGGAATATAGTTTTTACTTCCATTTATGTGAGTAAAGGATATTTAAACATTTGGAACAAATAATAACTTTGAGGTAAACAGTTTTCTAACTGTACATTTTTTTCTTATGATTGAAAAACATTTAATAAATATTCCTTTTTATAGACACCTTTCTTTTGTCTCATGTTTCTGTATTGGCATATAAACATGATTAAACTAAATCATAAGATTTCTTGTTGTTTGACTACAGGGTTGCTGATCTGCTGTTGGGTGGAGCAGTCATGAACCAGGTGTACCAGCCCCATGAGTCACACATCCCCTACACATTACAGGTATACTAGACTTGTCTATTATAGCTACATCACAACTATACATACTATCAGGTGTACCAGCCCCACGATTCACACATCCCCTACACACTACAGGTATACTAGACTGGTCTATCATAACTACATCACAACTATACATACTATCAGGTGCACCAGCCCCACGAGTCACACATCCCCTACACACTACAGGTATACTAGACTGGTCTATCATAACTACATCACAACTATACATACTATCATGTGTACCAGCCCCACGAGTCACACATCCCCTACACACTACAGGTATACTAGACTGGTCTATCATAACTACATCACAACTATACATACTATCAGGTGTACCAGCCCCACGAGTCACACATCCCCTACACACTACAGGTATACTAGACTGGTCTATCATAACTACATCACAACTATACATACTATCAGGTGTACCAGCCCCACGAGTCACACATCCCCTACACACTACAGGTATACTAGACTGGTCTATCATAACTACATCACAACTATACATACTATCAGGTGTACCAGCCCCACGAGTCACACATCCCCTACACACTACAGGTATACTAGACTGGTCTATCATAACTACATCACAACTATACATACTATCAGGTGTACCAGCCCCACGAGTCACACATCCCCTACACACTACAGGTATACTAGACTGGTCTATCATAGCTACATCACAACTATACATACTATCAGGTGTACCAGCCCCACGAGTCACACATCCCCTACACACTACAGGTATACTAGACTGGTCTATCATAACTACATCACAACTATACATACTATCAGGTGTACCAGCCCCACGAGTCACACATCCCCTACACACTACAGGTATACTAGACTGGTCTATCATAGCTACATCACAACTATACATACTATCAGGTGTACCAGCCCCACGAGTCACACATCCCCTACACACTACAGGTATACTAGACTGGTCTATCATAACTACATCACAACTATACATACTATCAGGTGTACCAGCCCCACGAGTCACACATCCCCTACACACTACAGGTATACTAGACTGGTCTATCATAGCTACATCACAACTATACATACTATCAGGTGTACCAGCCCCACGAGTCACACATCCCCTACACACTACAGGTATACTAGACTGGTCTATCATAACTACATCACAACTATACATACTATCAGGTGTACCAGCCCCACGAGTCACACATCCCCTACACACTACAGGTATACTAGACTGGTCTATCATAGCTACATCACAACTATACATACTATCAGGTGTACCAGCCCCACGAGTCACACATCCCCTACACACTACAGGTATACTAGACTGGTCTATCATAACTACATCACAACTATACATACTATCAGGTGTACCAGCCCCACGAGTCACACATCCCCTACACACTACAGGTATACTAGACTGGTCTATCATAGCTACATCACAACTATACATACTATCAGGTGTACCAGCCCCACGAGTCACACATCCCCTACACACTACAGGTATACTAGACTGGTCTATCATAGCTACATCACAACTATACATACTATCAGGTGTACCAGCCCCACGAGTCACACATCCCCTACACACTACAGGTATACTAGACTGGTCTATCATAGCTACATCACAACTATACATACTATCAGGTGTACCAGCCCCACGAGTCACACATCCCCTACACACTACAGGTATACTAGACTGGTCTATCATAGCTACATCACAACTATACATACTATCAGGTGTACCAGCCCCACGAGTCACACATCCCCTACACACTACAGGTATACTAGACTGGTCTATCATAGCTACATCACAACTATACATACTATCAGGTGTACCAGCCCCACGAGTCACACATCCCCTACACACTACAGGTATACTAGACTGGTCTATCATAGCTACATCACAACTATACATACTATCAGGTGTACCAGCCCCACGAGTCACACATCCCCTACACACTACAGGTATACTAGACTGGTCTATCATAGCTACATCACAACTATACATACTATCAGGTGTACCAGCCCCACGAGTCACACATCCCCTACACACTACAGGTATACTAGACTGGTCTATCATAGCTACATCACAACTATACATACTATCAGGTGTACCAGCCCCACGAGTCACACATCCCCTACACACTACAGGTATACTAGACTGGTCTATCATAGCTACATCACAACTATACATACTATCAGGTGTACCAGCCCCACGAGTCACACATCCCCTACACACTACAGGTATACTAGACTGGTCTATCATAGCTACATCACAACTATACATACTATCAGGTGTACCAGCCCCACGAGTCACACATCCCCTACACACTACAGGTATACTAGACTGGTCTATCATAGCTACATCACAACTATACATACTATCAGGTGTACCAGCCCCACGAGTCACACATCCCCTACACACTACAGGTATACTAGACTGGTCTATCATAGCTACATCACAACTATACATACTATCAGGTGTACCAGCCCCACGAGTCACACATCCCCTACACACTACAGGTATACTAGACTGGTCTATCATAGCTACATCACAACTATACATACTATCAGGTGTACCAGCCCCACGAGTCACACATCCCCTACACACTACAGGTATACTAGACTGGTCTATCATAGCTACATCACAACTATACATACTATCAGGTGTACCAGCCCCACGAGTCACACATCCCCTACACACTACAGGTATACTAGACTGGTCTATCATAGCTACATCACAACTATACATACTATCAGGTGTACCAGCCCCACGAGTCACACATCCCCTACACACTACAGGTATACTAGACTGGTCTATCATAGCTACATCACAACTATACATACTATCAGGTGTACCAGCCCCACGAGTCACACATCCCCTATACACTACCGGTATACTAGACTGGTCTATCATTACTACATCACAACTATATATACTATCAGGTGTACCAGCCCCACGAGTCACACATTCCCTACACACTACCGATATACTAGACTGGTCTATCATTACTACATCACAACTATACATACTATCATGTGTACCAGCCCCACGAGTCACACATCCCCTACACATTACAGGTCTACTAGACTGGTCTATCATAGCTACATCACAACTATATATACTATCAGGTGTACCAGTCCCACGAGTCACACATCCCCTACACATTACAGGTATACTAGACTGGTCTATCATAGCTACATCACAACTATATATCCTATCAGATGTCCCAGCCCCCCGAGTCACACATCCCCTACATACTACAGGTATACTACAGTGGTCTATCATAGCTACATCACCACTATACATACTATCAGGTATACCAGTCCCACGCGTCACACATCCCCTACACACAACAGGTATACTAGACTGGTTTATCATAGCTACATCACAACTATACATACTATCAGTTTTACCAGCCCCACGAGTCACCCATCCCCTACACATTACAGGCATACTAGACTGGTCTATCATTACTACATCACAACTATATATACTATCAGGTGTACCGGTCCCACGAGTCACACATCCCCTACATACTACCGGTATACTAGCCTGGTTTATCATAGCTTCATCACAACTATACATACTATCATGTGTACCAGCCCCGCGAGTCACACATCCCCTATACACTACCGGTATACTAGATTGGTCTATCATAGCTACATAACAACAATACATACTATCAGGTGTACCAGCCCCACCAGTCACACATCCCCTATACACTACCGGTATACTAGACTGGTCTAGCATAGCTACATCACAACTATACATATTATCAGATGTACCAGCCCCACGAGTCATACATTCCCTACACACTACCGATATACTAGACTGGTCTATCATAACTCCATCACAACTATACATACCATCAGGAGTATCAGCCCTACGAGTCATACATTCACTCCCCACTACCAGTATACTAGACTGGTCTATCATAGATACATCAAAACTATACATACTATCAGGTTTACCAGTCCCACGAGTCACCCATCCCCTACACATTACAGGTATACTAGAATGGTCTATCATAGCTACATAACAACTATACATACTATCATGTGCACCAGCCCCATGAGTCGCACATCCCCTACACACTACAGGGATACTAGACTGGTCTATCATAGATACATCAAAACTATACATACTATCAGGTTTACCAGTCCCACGAGTCACCCATCCCCTACACATTACAGGTCTACTAGACTGGTCTATCATAACTCCATCACAACTATACATACCATCAGGAGTATCAGCCCTACGAGTCATACATTCCCTAGGTATACTAGACTGGTCTGTCATAGCTACATCACAACTTTATATACTATCAGGTGTACCAGTCCCACGAGTCACCCATCCCCTACACATTACAGGTATACTAATAACTACATCACAACTATACATACCATCAGGTGTATCAGCCCTACGAGTCATACATTCCCTACACACTACCAGTATACTAGACTGGTCTATCATAGCTACATCACAACTATACATACTATCATGTGTACCAGCCCCACGAGTCACACATCCCCTTCATACTACAGGTATACTAGACTGGTCTATCATAACTACATCACAACTATACATACCATCAGGTGTATCAGCCCTACGAGTCATACATTCCCTACACCCTACCAGTATACTAGACTGGTCTATCATAGCTACATCACACCTATATATACTATCAGGTGTACCAGCCCCACGAGTCGCACATACCCTACACACTACAGGTATACTAGACTGGTCTATCATAACTACATCACAATTAACATATATATCACCATTTTACCATATTCACCTTGATCACCCTATGAGATAATCTGGTTAAAATAAGATTTTGTTGCTATGTCCAGTGTCAATCGTTTATTACAAAATTGTTATATCATGTATTCCAGCCACAAACCTAAAAGACAACTTGGTATTATTCTTTTTATAACATTGGGACAAGTAACTGTTTAACTTTGATCAGTTCCCTGTCTACAGGTTGTGTGATATCTTGTCTATCACAAGGTCAGCTGATTAGCTGTGATCTTACATTTTCAGATGTTCATAGACTATAACCTGTACGGTATGAACCTAATCAATGCTGCAGCGGTCAAGTTTCGCCGGAGAAGGAGGGAAGATGGTAAGTTTTACCTCAGCATTGTTCAGTGAAATTGACCGCAACAATTTACATTCATTTGATGTTGGTATTGGAAAGAAATTTGTGTATATATTTGAAAGTTTTAAAATGATATTCAAAACTTCTGACTAACTGCAGATATATAAATGTTGCATACTAATTTCATAACCCTCAATGAAAGGTACTGGTCACATTAAAAAGTTTAAAGGTAAACTGATTGTTTATCGTCATCAAATTTGTGTCCGGACCATAACTTCTGACTGGTTTAAAATAATTTGATGAATCTTTGTTAACTGTCAGCACTGGACTTGCCTACCACTCTCACTTCTGTACCCCAAAAATCAAGATCTTAGTGAGAGGTCAAATGTTAAGTCAGTGCATCCTGATTGAGTGGTGTATCTTATACGCTCTCAGGTTCCTATACCCAACTGAAAGGTCAGCAAAAGGGCTCAAGTCTTTTTATTGCTTATAGGTGTTGATAGGACGTTAAACCCCAGTGCAAATTACTTATTAGACTTTATAGATGAATGTTTTATGATAAGACAATAAGACTTTTATTGGAAAGCGATACTCATTTGTAGACAATGGTAACATTATGGAGATTGGAAGTCAGGGATCAGTTGGGCGTGGCACAGGAACTCCCAAGTTCCTGCCTCTCAGCCTTGATGACAACCAGCACAACGCAATTTGGGACGACACTACCATCTCAAGGTCAGTCAGTGCATCAGTGGAGGTCAAGGTCATAATGATTGGAATACATCAGCAGAGGTCAAAATCATAGCATTCATATATCACATAAAGTTATACAATATATAGGTCATTTCACTTAATTGAGTTTAAGATCATAGGAAAATTGTCTTGATTAAACAATTATGTCATTAAGACATTGCAATGTTTTGTCACTGAATACAATACTATACTTTAATATTTTATTTTCTACATCTGATACCTAGTCCTACAACATTAAGAGGAAACACTTATATACTGCTTCATTTGTTATGTAAAACAAATCAGTTGAATGTTGTTTGAGAGATTTTATAAAATGTAAAAAATTTAACAAGATTTTAAAGTCAGTTGTATGAAAGATAAGACTAAATGTAAGTTACTGAAGTAAGGATTTCAGATTTTGACAGCATCAGCACTAATATCATTGGTGAAAAACCTGAAAGTTTTTTACTTCACCTGCAATACGTTCCTGTTTATCCGTTAATTAGGACCAGTCGTTATTGAATAAACAGTTCACTAAGTTCATGAAGACCAAAACCTGAAGTATGTTCCATTTAGCATAAAGTTGATGGACATCACAGTGTCACTACCAGGTAAAGGAATAAAGCATTGGATACATCTTACTTATACTAAACTAAAACGTATACATTTTTAGAGTTAGCCTTTTTAAAATTGGACTCCAAGCAGACAATAGACATCCTTCTGACACACAGAGTCTCCTATGCATTTTGTTCTTCATTTTTACATAAGGGCAACATGCATACTGAAATACAATTGTAGAGGGTTTTGTGATAACTGTGTGTATGACTTGTATGTTCCAGCGACCTGTATGTTGACGTTGAGAGACTGAGTACATGTGAGCTGGAGGTTGATGTTGTAGCTGCTGACATCCTTAACAGACTAGAGGTAGATGGTAAGTGCTCAAAAGCCATGTTTACTGTGGAGGTGGGTGGTAAATGAACAAATGTCATGATTTAATACAGTAAGTGATATTAATAATAATATACAACATTTGATATAGTGCCCTATCTAGCTAACATAAGCCACTCTAAAGGAACTGCCTTATCAGGCACTAACTACTAATCCTATGCCACCTGGCTAATATCTCCCTATATGTGTATGCCTGTGTATGTGCTGGAGATGTAATGTGTTCTGTTTGTAGTAGGGTCACCTGCATGGAAGGCCGGAGTGTTAACCACTCGACCAATCCGCCCATTATTATTATTATTATTATAAAGTAATTACGTAACAGAATTATTTATAAAATAATTACAAAGCAGAATCATTTTTCAGGATATATGATCTCTTACTTATACAGCAACAGTAAATGTTCTTACTTTTGATGTTCTATACTATCTTAATAATAGCCTGTATTGAATTTATTCAACCAGAAGTTCAGGTTATATTATTATAACCCTACTTTGCAGCAAACTAAGGGGGGATATATGTAATCATCACTTGATGTAACTTTGCAGTTTACTTTTTGGGGGATTTTCCTGGGAGATTAACCTGTTGCTTACAGTTCTATGTGTTTCTGTACTACTTAGCCAATGTTGGTACAAACCCTGGACTAGCAGCTCTGTGGGAAGATGAGAAGCAGAGGAGGAGAGATAGAGGGGAGACTTCACAACTTGCACCTCCCGAGTCTCAAGGTATACCCTAAGTCTATTCCTTTTGTTGCTTCTGTTTTGTTCTGATGGAGAAACTTTTGTTTTTTGAAAATGGTCGAAATAATCTTCATGTGCAGTGTTTCAAATTACAGTCTGATGACTGCATGTTTACACCCATTGACATCGTCCTATTAAGGTGTTCAGGACTTTACTCATTGTTTTGCATAAATTAACCAACTGTTTCACATGACTTAACCTATTGTTTCACCTAAATTTACCAACTGTTTCACATGACTTAACATGTTGTTTCACCTAAATTTACCAACTGTTTCACATGACTTAACATGTTGTTTCACCTAAATTAACCAACTGTTTCACATGACTTTACCTGTTGTTTCACCTAAATTTACCAACTGTTTCACATGACTTAACCCGTTGTTTCACATAAATTTACCAACTGTTTCACATGACTTAACCTATTGTTTCACCTAAATTTACCAACTGTTTCACATGACTTTACCTATTGTTTCACCTAAATTTACCAACTGTTTCACATGACTTTACTTATTGTTTCACTTAAATTAACCAACTGTTTAAAATGACTTAACCTGTTGTTTCACCTAAATTAACCAACTGTTTCACATGACTTAACCTGTTGTTTCACATAAATTAACCAACTGTTTCACATGACTTAACCCGTTGTTTCACATAAATTTACCAACTGTTTCACATGACTTTACTTATTGTTTCACCTAAATTAACCAACTGTTTCACATGACTTAACCCGTTCTTTCACATAAATTTACCAACTGTTTCACATGACTTAACCTATTGTTTCACCTAAATGTACCAACTGTTTCAAATGACTTTACCTATTGTTTCACCTAAATTAACCAACTGTTTCACATGATTTAACCTGTTGTTTCACATAAATTTACTAACTGTTTCACATGACTTTACTTATTGTTTCACTTAAATTAACCAACTGTTTAAAATGACTTAACCTGTTGTTTCACCTAAATTAACCAACTGTTTCACATGACTTAACCTGTTGTTTCACCTAAATTTACCAACTGTTTCACATGACTTTACCTATTGTTTCACCTAAATTTACCAACTGTTTCACATGACTTAACCTGTTGTTTCACATACATTTACCAACTGTTTCACATGACTTTGCTTACTGTTTCACATGACTTTATTTACAAGCATACTTGCCAACGCTCCCTTGAGCGTTAGTGGCCTTGCTTTGTTGCATTGATCATCTCAATCTAATGCTGGTAATTTGTCAGAAAGTGTCATTGTAAGTAATTTAGACATTTCTCAAATTGAACCACAGAGGCCTTTCCATGAAAAGTTTGAAAGGTTGGCAAGTATGTACTTCCAGCCAAGGTTAAAATGTCTACAGTGTTCCAGGTAGTGTTCACTGATTTATGAGACGAGAATGTAAGGTGGCTAACCAGGGCATTGCCTTCAATCTCAAGTATTTTGTATGGAAAGGGTGTGTCGGTCATCCAATGGTGTGATTTATGTTTCAGAGCATGAAAATGTAGAAGTAACAGAAAGTGATCTAGAGCTTAGACAGAGATTTCATGAGATCGTTTTGGAGCATCAACCTTACATGTAAGTTTTTTTCCTGGGTAAATTATATTTATCCTACTACAAAAGAATAGAAGAGGTTGGTCTGTACTCTTACAGTACTAAGGAAGGGACAAAATTAAAAGTAAATGGAACTTTATCACTGAAATAATTAGTTAGAAAACTAACTATGATTTACTCTTTTCAGACTATTTTGAAACATATTTCTAAAGATTAATGTACTACATAGTAATATTGTATATATGATTGAATAAAAGAATATATGAGGAAAAAAAAGTTGTTAAAACCTATTACTCTGTAGTAGGAATTAGGTGTATCACTTGTGGTTTTCAGGGTTATAGAAGCCACGTATATCAATACCTGTAATATTGACACAGCATTTATGATGTATCTGTATACTTATCATTGTATAGGATGGGATATACTAGCAAGGTAGTTTGAACAGTAAAATGGTGAAATGATGTACCAGAAAATATTACACAGTATCTTAAATGTTTAATAATCTGGGCTTTGGACTAAAGATCTGTTGTAATTTAATTTGATAGATCTTCTTTAATTCATGAGTCATATATTAGATACATTTTCTTTGTATGATAAAATCGTTATTGACCCCATAAGGGTTGACATGAAATGTGTCTACGACCAGGTATTGACCGACATTATATCACCTGTGAGTGTATAGACAGGTTTGTTTGTCTCATTGCTGGTATGATAGGCAATGTCTTCCTCAGGTGATTTTTTATGCATTGGGAAAGTAAATCTCGTGTTACTTCAATATGGGGTCAGTAATTAAATAATGTAACAAGGATGATTATGATATAGAGGAAGAAATGACGCTTTCTTGTTGTTAACATTTTATAAAGTATAATTGCCACCCATCACATTTCGCAGTTGATAATGTGTCATAGCTTTGAGAAAAGGGAATAATACAGATATCAGATCTCTCACTTTTGGCTGAAAATGCCATCTTGAATAAACATGATATAACTTACTTCAGTACTGTTGTCTTCTGTTGTAATGTGTTGTTGTGTTTAAAGGGACAGCCAATCTGATACAAATTCTGAGGCTTCTCAGGGCGACGATATAAGCCCTACTCCTGCCCATGAAGTGGACCTACATATGTCACAAACGGAAGGTAAGTTCACTCCCTTCACTTAAATAAGGAATTCTACATGTCACAGTGAGGAGGTAGAGGAATTTTGCATGTCACAGAGAGAAGGTAAGTTTACTCCCTCCACTTACATGAGGAATTCCACATGTCACAGTGAGAAGGTAAGATTTCTCCCTCCACTTACATGAGGAATTCCACATGTCACAGTGAGAAGGTAGAGGAATTCCACATGTCACAGTGAGAAGGTAAGTTCACTCCGTCCACTTAAATGAGGAATTCTACATGTCACAGAGAGAAGGTAGGAACTCAATAATTAAACAAGAAATTACATCTTTCACAGAATGTAAAATCTTAATAAACCGAATCTGCACCTCTGACAAGAGTAATAATATCAGTAGAATTCACTTGATACATAGGACATATATAAGCTGAACAACACACAATGATACTCTTTCTCTGATGTTAGTTATGAGGATATCTTTAATTCTCTTCCTTTCTGTTATTAACAGGTGACTTGTCCAGCTCCCAGGATGCTGTGGTTTTAGAGGAGGAAGAAAAGGTTGCCCCGGTGATCAGTCTGGAATCCATCAAAAGAGTTGTGTCCTTTAGTCAGAGCTTCAGTGAGTCGCCGGCCGAATGTCTGCCGATGTCACAGCCTCAAAGTAAGTACGAGAACAACACTTAAAAAGAGCACCCTAATCCCCATTGTTTTAAAGATGATACATTTACAAAATATTTCTGATGACGTTATTGTGTGATGTATTCAGTGGAGAAGATCAATCTCAAAAATCCCCCCCAAAAAATGTTATAAAAAATCAGCTGTATCAGTGTCGATAAACAAGGTTTCTAAAGGATTTGTCATTCATGATGTTGTGAGCAATAACAGGTTTGTATATGAACACAGATTTACTGGAACAAGAAGATTTGACATCTCAGTGTCAAGCTTGTATTGGTCATCTAAATAAGATCTTCAGTAATATTACATAAATGATGTCCTTTTCGTGGCAACCATTTTCAATACTGATTGTGAATGTAGCTTGTACAGGAACATTTCAACATTTCTCTTTAAATTTTAAGAAGTCTTAAACACGTCTCTAATATATCAAGAAGATTTTGATGAATAGATATGAATTTCAAATACTAGATAATTATTTGAAAGAGGAAAGTCTATTGCTTAAATTTGATATAGACACTTGAAATAGAAATGCTTTGCAAAATCAAGGCTACTGAAAAATGTTACTGGCCGTAGGTCGGTGGTTTTTCTCTGGGAACTCCGGCTTTCCTCCACCACCAAAATCTGGCACGTCCTTAAATGACCATAGCTGTTAATAGGATGTAAAACACAAACAAACCAAACCAAACCTTGGGTGAGGATATTTGACCAGTGTATGCTGGAATAGAGTAGTATAAAGTTTCATTAAGTCTGGAACATTTTTAAGCCAAGGATACTCAATATGTGGAAGTATTTTCAAAATCACTTTTATTGATTACAGTTTCTCATGATAGCTCAAATATCCAGGTGAGGGATACAGACCCTCGAGGCCACTTGTTTTTGGCATTCCAATAAATTTTCCACAAAACCTGGATTATTTATCTATCAGACGAGGAAATCTCATTCATTTCAGCAAAATTTAATACATGTTATGCACAAATATTGCTTTAATATTATGTGTTAGTTTGTGAATTAGAAAAGAAATATAAATCAGTTGGAGATACATGTACAAAAATGACCATTGTTCTTTAAAAAAAACTCTGCATTTTGTTGTACAGGGTCTAGCCAAGGACTTGCTGAGATGTTGGCATCTCTGGCAGAGGAGAGTTCACCAGCATGTTCTCAGGTAGCAGCGTGTCAGCTAGAGGCTCTTGAGGAAGAAGACAGTGTTCTACACAACACGTCTCAGCAACCGGAAAACGACCCTGATGGGATGTCGGAGGATGCAGAGACACTGGAGATGTCACAGAGAATGTGGGGACAGGAGGATGAGGAAGAGCCTGTACAGGGACCAAGGTGAGACAGTCTGTCAGGATACAGCTATAAGTGGTCATCACTTGGTATCGGCAAAGGGTCTGTGTTTCCCTGTCCTTAATGTCAGATTGTATGACTGTTTCATGTCAGATTGTATGACTGTTTCATGTCAGATTGTATGGGTGTTTCATGTCAGATTGTATGACCGTGTTTCATGTCAGATTGTATGACTGTGTTTCATGTCAGATTGTATGACTGTTTCATGTCAGATTTTATGACTATGTTTCATGTCAGATTGTATGGGTGTGTCTCATGTCAGATTGTATGACTGTTTCATGTCAGATTGTATGACCAGGTTTCATGTCAGATTGTATGACCGGGTTTCAGGTCCTATTGTTTTGTTGTGTTTCATGTCCTATTGTTTTGTTGTATTTCATGTCCTATTGTTTTGTTGTGTTTCAGTGGCATTGGTGAGCGAGACTTTAACTGGTCAGGGATGGATGACACTTGGAATGACTCTCAGTTGCATGAAACCAACAATGAAGAGGATGACGATGAGATTGATGAAATTATTCCACAATTTGATGGAGCTGCTGATGAAAAACCAGGTAAAATTTTAAAATCACATCTTAGAAAGGGATACAAACTGTTATATTTTACAATTAAAATAAGGAAAAGAAACTAAAAAACCAGAAACCTATTGATTATTGCAAAAACAAAATTGAAAAGCAAATATTTGAAATGGATTAAAATTGACTAAATATACAACGAATCTTGTTAATATTGAAGAAAGGGGTGTTTTTGTTTAGTTCTATAATTGAAGTTATCAATATGTGTTTTATACATAATAAATGTGTTTTTTCAGCAAAATCCAAAGCCAAGAAAATGCAGGAAGTTTCTGGACCTGTCATGCCTACCTTCAACCAGATGGGACAACAGGGTCAGGGCCATCAACCATATCAACAGAATCAAGGCCAATATCAAAACCAATCCCAGCAAATGATGTTTGAAGATAATTCCCAGTTTATGTATGGGAATCCGGGAAACTCATCAATGCAGTATAATCAGGGATACCAACAACAGCAGGGGTATGGCTGTAACTATGGCATGGATAACAGCTACGGAAACCATGGTGCTGAAAACTATGACAGCAGTAGATGGGGTCAAAACTTTCAACAGCTACAGGAAATGTCACCTCCACAGAATAACATGTCCATGTCCTGGGGTCAGGGAAACCAGGGCTGGGGAGGGGATAACTCTATGTCTAGCCCTAGTCCAGCACAGCACATCCCTAGGGTAGAGCACCAGTCTACTACAGACACTGTCTTGTCACCACTAGAGACAGTCAACTCACCAGTGCTCCACTCGCCCCATTCCTCTCTGCAGTCACCACTGTCCACACGACAGTCACCTACCCTGCAATCACCCTCAGCCTCCATGCCTTCGCCGCAGTCTCTCGCAACCATGCAGCCACTGCAACCCCTGCAATCCCCCACAGCAACTTCAACCAACACCTCGCTGGACACCAGTGACAGCAGGGGCTCTCAGCTCACGCCCATGCAGCCCGCTCCAATGTGCATGGGTGACTACTCTAGTGCTGACAATCATGGCTATAACAACTATAACCAGACCTTTTATGGGAACCAGTCCAGTGGGGACTTCAACACAGGGACATATATGAACCAGTACAACCAGGTAACAGATCAACAGGGTGGAGGACAAATACCACAACAGAATTACAGTCATGGTGGTTACCAATACAACCAATATCATGGAAACCACCAACAATTGCAGTCACATCCAAACCAACAACAATGGCCACAGCAATTCCATGGCAACCAGGCACCAATGCAGGGGCAGTCACACGGTAGGAAGAAGCAAGGCAATCAGAATGCTGGAGGGAAATGGACCAATGCTAATAAAAGTACAGCAAAGAGAGGCAGGAAAACTAAAAAAACACAGCCTTTGCTGGGCACACCACAGGTCAGTTCAGTGTCATTAAAGACCGTCCCAGGCCAGGTTTCAACTAATAAAGTCAGAGCTCAGCCATCAGATGAACAGACCACTAAACCCCAGAGTACCCTAGAGAGACTTTTGCTTGGGGATGAGGATGAGGACTGCTTGAGTCTGACAGAGCCTGGGCAGAGGAGTGTTAGTCGGTGTTCCAATATATCCACAGCTTCCTCGCGTACGTCTGTTGGACCAACAACACCTAATGTTGGCCCACTCACCTCGCCCCTATCGCCATATGATGTTAAAGGCCAACCCCAGAAAGTTGCTGATCTACTCACTCAGGTGAAGCCTTCCAGTCAAGACTTGCACAGGCGGTCATCCTTGGGGGAGAATACTTTAGATTCTAGTCAGTTATCAAATTCATCTCTTCTTGGAAGTCAGGAAGATTTGTTCATGGATACATCATCAAAGTCACAGTCATCAGTGTTATCATCTCCTGTTCAGGACATGGCCATTGCAAATTCATTTTCAAAACCATCCTCTCAGACATCACAGAGTCCAAAACTTAACAACCAAAGTAATTTTCAGGGATCTGCTGTCACTGCAGGAAGCCAACAACAAGGAAAGAAATCTGACACATTTTCCTGTCTTCAAAGTCTTCAAAGTCTGGTCTCCAGTGTCAACAAAGACCCTCGTTTTGGTGTCAATGTTCATCAGGAGGGACAGTTAGGAAATTACCAGTCACCAGGTCAAGGTCAGCCATCTCAAAGTCACCAAGCTCATGGTCAGTTATCACAAGGTCATCAATCACAAGTTCATCCAGTTCAAGGTCACCAGCCTCAAAGTAATCCATCTCAAGGTCACCAATCACAAAGTCATGTATCTCAAGGTCAACCAATTCATAAAGGTCATCCACAAACTCAACAAGGTCATCAGAGCCACCAAAGTCATTCTGGCCATCCTGATCTTCATGGCAATATAGGCTTTCAGCAGTTCTCTCCTCAGTACAAACAGATGTGGAGCGATTCTCAGTCTAGCATGAACACATATCATCAGCAGCCCCATAATTCAGGTCATCAACAATTCAATCCATACTGGAATAGACAAGACAGGATTCAAATGTCTCAAGGTAACTATTCACCTGTGAGTAATACTAGTAATCCACCCTATGGCATGAAGGAGTATAGCACATCAACCCATGGCTCTATGAAGTTTCCAGGGAGTATGAGACATCCAACATCAGCACAGTCTGTGGGAACACAGTCACCAGCAGGGAGGCTGTCACCTAAGCTTGTTCGGTCACTCTCTGTTATCAAAAAACGTGGAAGACCGCGAAAGTATGATACACCTTCAAATGTACCAAATTCAACGTTTCCACTAACTCCCCAGAGTCCAACCCCCACACAGCCTAGGAGTAGGTCTAACTCTGTTGTGGACAAGATTCCTATAGTAAAGTCAGCAGCTTCTAATGCTTCATATACATTTTCATTTCAAGTGCCAACTCCAGTATTCAAACGTTTAAAATTCCACAAGAAAAGGCCGTTGGACAGTTCAAACACGGTTAAATTTGTCAGAATGCATCCAATGGATGCTAGGCGATATAGCTTGTTGAAAATTGGACGGGAAATTGTGAAAACACAAAACTTATCAACCCTAGACATAGAGAAGGCCATAAAACGTATTCGTGCACAGAATATAGCCAGCTGTACCAAGACACAAGCTGCATATTCAGACACTGGTGAGCAGCCTGTTTCTGATAATCAGAAGAATGCTCCTACAGATATGTCTTACATGCACCATCCAGGCAATACTCTAGCCCAAGATCTGTTTGGAGTTGTACCAGAACCCAGGATGTCTGATAACTCAGGGCCAAATGCACCATGCCAACAACCAATTCCAAAAATTTTATCATCCACAGAAACTACAACAGATTTTACCAAAAAATGTGATACTGGAGAAAACCATGTTGAAGAAAACCATGCTGGAGCAAGTCCACAAAACCAGTCATTGAAAGCTAAGTTATCTGAGAACATCAGCAATCTACACCTGAAGAAAATGTTGCATGAACGTATGGCTATCAAAGATGGAAATAGACCTTGTACCTACACAGGCAGTCCAAATTTCTCTGATGAGTATAGAGGCCGACCTCAACCAACCCATCATACCATCAGCAGGGAGGGCCAGGAATCCAGGGGAAACATGTCAAATCAGCCAAGACCTGAGCCTGTTCAGGGACATAATTCCAGGTCACCACCATCATCTACAATAAAAATGTGCCAATGTGATATGGGAAAATGCATGTGTCCAAAAGAACAGGATGATATTGCTCAAAATGACCAGAAAATGGATGAAAATGACATGAAAAATGGAATGGAGGAAAGTCTTCCTGCTCAAGGTTTAAAAGGTGGATCTCAGACACCACAGAAAAGTTTCTTCAGTCAGTTTCAGAATTTCTTAAGCAAAGGATACAGTTCGTCTGATTCTGATACCGGGAAATCTCAATGCAAGGAAACGATTGCCTCAAAGGAACGATTACCAAAACAAGAAAATGGAGATCAACAAAACAAGACTTGGGATGATCCTCAAAATTCTCAAAACTCTGATTTTACTGCTAACCATAAAAATGAAAAGGGATTTCATTCTACTCAAAATAATGGATGTCCTGGTAATAATGGAGAGCATGTGACAGGTGATAATGCTGCAGACTTCAAGTCAAGTGATTTTAATTCAGGAGGTCACAGGTCAGGAGGGCAAGTAACAAAAGGTTACGTGCATGAGGGCCACATATCAACAAGTGAAAGGCCAGGAGGAAACACATTCAGAAATCACATGCCTGAAAGCCAGATGTATGGAAATCAGAGGGCAGATGGTCATATAACAGAAAGAACCATGATGGGTGGTCATGGGCATCCAGGTCAAATGCCAGTGGATCATATGCAGGGTCAAATGTCAAGTCAGATGCCAGGAGGTCACATGTCAAGAGGTAATTTCCAAGAAGGATATATGATGAGAGGTCATGCACCAGGGAGCGTACCTAGAGTTCATGTTCCAGGGAGCGTACCTAGAGGTTATGTTCCAGGGAGCGTACCTAGAGGTCATGTTCCAGGAAGCGTACCTAGAGGTCATGTTCCAGGGACGATACCTAGAGGTCATGTTCCAGGGACAATACCTAGAGGTCATGTACCAGGGAATAATCCACCTAGAGGGTATATGCCAAATAGTCGAATGCCTGGATCCAACATATCTTGGGATCACATGCCAGGTCGAGTCATCACAAGTCAAATGCCAGTAGATGACTTGTTAAGAGGGAATGAAGTAAATGGTAATAAGAGAGATGAATCTGGGAACAGCATACCAAAGTCTGTACACAACTTACCTCCAATTGCTGCAAACTCAACAGAGATGGAAAAGATTGAAAAACAGAACACCGGTAATTTTTTAGGGCTTAGTGACCAGGGGGGCTGTCCCTCTGGTCACAAAACTCAATTGCCTGAGAAGAAAGATTTTCACAGAGCTGGCCATCCTAGTGTCACACCAAGAACTGGGGTGCGCGAATATTCTCACAGTAGAAACATTTTTGAAAAACTTTTGAATTCTAAAATCTTAAGTGATGACACTGAACCATTTGTTAATAATGTTCAACAAGAACAGCAAAGAGATGAGCTACAGGATATGAATATTAATGATCATGTGACCAAATTCACACATTCTAAATTCCATCCACAGAAGAATGATCATGGAAATGAGTCACCCACTAAAGTCCCTTCTTATGGGGGTAAGCATAGTGCTAATTTTAGTAATATCATTGAACAGGTACTCATGACATCAGCGTTGAAGGACAAATTAGACGATAAACATGACAGGAAAATGTTCCAAAGAGATAGAGTTGATGGGGGGTGTTTAGTGTCAGCTGCTGTAGGTGTACACGCCAATGAAGGACTTCAGGACATAAGACTCAATGACAAAAATCTGAAGGTCATCAGGCGAAGGAATCTCTCCACAAAGAGGAGGTTCAAGATCACAGCTAATGGCCACATTCACAATGTGTCTCCTGTTATAGACCCAGATGGGGAGGAAATCCAGAATGTCATACTGAAGGATGTCAATCTGACAGAGGCATCAAATGGAGTCCTAACTCCAATCACCAGCCAGACACCTGTCGCAGGTCGCAGTCCAATACGTCACAACTGTAATGGTCTTGGCCTAGAAAACTACAAACTGTTTGATTCAGATATCATCTGTAGTCGGAACGAACTGGAAGCCAAGTTAAGAACACTAAAGAGTGAGTTAGAACTCCAACCTTGTCAGTCTGTCAAAAATTACTGTCTGGCTGAGAATGACCTTACCCGTCAAGGTCGAATGGAATCGCCAATCTCAGCATCTTGGTCAGGGCTGTCATCGCGGACAACTTCTAGAAAGGATTCTTCAGAAAGTTCAATGAGTGCTCCTGACATATCTAAAACACAGCTGAAACCACGGAAAAGGAAACTGTCCTGTCTAGCAAGAGATGGAAAACAAAGTCACAGACTTTCCTGCCAAGGAACCAAAGCAACAAGTACTGAAAACTCGGGGAGTGATATGGATTACACATTTGAGAAAGAAAATAAAGAATTAAAAAGAACAAAACGTAAGAAGAAGAAAAAGGAGGTGGCAGGAATAGATTACATTGTGATTGGAAGGTTCAAAGGTCATCGTAAAATGGCAGTGTGCCTAGAAAGACTTGAGATTGGTCAAGATGAAAGTGTAAATGTGAATGACTTTTTAGTGACACAACAAAAATGCCTGAATCACTCTATCAACAACAGAACTTCAGACTTGGCCAGTGGAAAGGAACAAGACTTATACATAAACCAGTCATCACGCTGCCACCACAGCAGGAAATGCAGTAGTGATAGTTCTGAAGAATCTTCGTATCAGTCTTCTTGTCAGTCATCTCCTGAAAAAAATCCAAGTTTGAGAGCAGAAACCTGTGATGACTGGTCAAACGATAGTAAAGAGCAGCAGGCTGATATTGATTCTGATGATCCTAAATCATCTAAAAGCAATAGAAAGAAAAAGAAGCTTACCAGAAACCAGAAACTTCAGATAGCCTTCCTGAGTAAAAAATCACGCCGCAAGAAAACACCTAGTGGTGGGAAATTGATGAACAGTCTTTCTTTACTTCATGAAGCAACAATAGCGAATCTGAACGACACTAGACTTTCTTACAATGAAAACACTGAGGACATCAAGGTCAGATATGAAGATGCCATGTTTAGGATGTCTTTCCTTTCATCTTCTGATTCAGACAAGGGAAATATTTCACCTCCTCTGCCTTTGTCCCCGGAGGAGCTAGCACGTGACCATCAAGGTCTGACACGCTCAACATCAGAGGCTCAGAGTCCTGTCTTGCCTGCCAGTGATAACAGTCTGTCACCCATCTACTCTACAATGCAAACAACTTTGAGGATGAAAAACTCCTCAGGAAGTGATTTGTCCCCAGTTTATCAGCCACTTATGAACCAGGTCACTATGTGTGATGCTGACTTCAAGCCATTTTCATCAGTGAGTCTGAGAAGTCCTTCCTCACAAACTCCAGCATTTGGTCTTGGTCAGGATGATAGGGTGGCCACGTCTTTCATAGACTTCAATTCAGGGAACAGCAAAGATTGCGATGAATCACAGAATTCAAACTCGAGTGAAAATTGTTCAAAAAAAAACAAGTTAAAGGAAGCGGTGATCAGATTGACACCATTATCAGCGGCAGACATTGAGAACTTTTGTGGGAAGTCAAATGAAGCCAATCCCTCAAACCTGGAGAGAGTTAGTTCTTCAGTTTATGAGAAACAAAGCTCAGGATCTTCAAGTGAAGGATCCAACTCACCACCAGACCTTGGACCTCCAAACATACCTAAATATCCCAAGACTGGTCCTACTAATGACAACTCAAGATCTCCACCTCTTCTGCTGTCCACATCATCACCGAACACATCTCAGATACTCAGGACACCTCAAAACCACATCGGGTTTGGCTTGTACGAGCACAAATCCCCAGTAAGTAGTTGCAGTAATGGGTCGCTCAATGTTGTCCACAGTGATCGGTTCAGTGATATCAGTGATGATGAAGAGGATCTGCACCTACAACTGGAGGTTAATGATGAGGATAATCAAATAACTAGTAATAGTGAGGAGGAGACGGCTACCTCGTCACCATGGATACCAGATTCATCCAAGGTGAATGGTGGAGGTGTACCTTGTATGTCCGAATCAGGATCTGACAGGGATATGCCATCTCTTGTCAAAGAAATGATCAGCATTGAAACAGTGGACAACTGTGTGTGTGTTGACAGTTTAGTGAGGAAATGTGTCGGACAAGATGATGCCTATCCTTCAAAATATTCAGCTGGCCCTTTGAAAGATTCCAATTCAAGTCAGTCATTAGGGACAAGTTTTAAAAATTTAGAAAATAGAAATTTGGATAACAACACGAAACAGTCATATCCCAGTGAAGAAAATGAAAGAAATTTCAATGAAGGAAGATGTTGCAAAGTGTTGACTCCAGATATTTTACCACCCAGTCGGAAAATGGTGCAGAACACCGCCACTAGTCATGGGTTGAACTCGACAGAGATTGTAGGGGCCTACTGCAGTAATCCAGAGGATTTACCAGAGCGACCAAGGTAAGCAGGAGGTATTCAATTAATCATCTGGTAAAGTCGAAATGAAGCCACATGTCAGCTGTTAGTCTAATATCCCTGCAGATTCTGTTACAGAATCCAGTTTAATCATTTTTGTAGAAAAGGAGACCTATTTTCTAGTATATTTTACAGATGTGTTATTTTTGGTACACTGTTCAGTATTTGTTTATTATTTATTATTTAAACATCATATTTGATATTGTACCCAAATCTTTGTTTAATCTTGCTTAGATATGAAGAACAGAAACAAATATCTTTAAAATATTGTCAAGCCATGTAAATGAAAAGCTGATTAGCGTACATGTTAAAGCAAACATCTTGCTATTTTTTTAGAGTAAAGTTGGTTGATGGTTCTGTTAATGTCTTGGGTATAGTATCAAATTGATAACTATATTGTATTATAAAGCTTTTCTTTATCAATGAAACTTTGACAAATGTTGATCTTCATCAGTGCAAATTTCTTTTTTATCTTTTCTATGAAAGAAAGTATAATAGCACGATTGATTTGCATGCTTTTTGTGTCCTTTGTAGGGAACTGGGTGGGCGAGTATTAGAAGTTCAGTCTACCAGGGTGAGCCAAATAGTCATCTAAAATCTCTTCTATATCTTCAGTCAGCCTTATTCTGTATCTATTTGTCAAAAAATGTTAAATACTGAAAAAAGAGACATTTTCAAGATTATTTATTTGAAAAGTGTTATGACTTCTTACTGTGAACCAAGTATAATTTGTAGGTAGGAGAAATGTAGATTTTTATGTGAATACATTTCATTAGCTTCTTACTGCTTGATCTTGTAATGTTGCAATCAAATTATTTTATCAAACATAACTGCATGAAGTTGTCTGCCCTTTTGTAGAAGCAGCTATAATGATCTATATGTATTCTTATATTCTAAGATGTTATTCTAATCATCTAATAATGTTATTCTAATCATCTAATAATGATGATCTAATGGAAATTCAAGCAATTGCTTTTTTCTATTTTGTTCATATATTCCATCTTGAAAAAGCTGATAAACTTACAATGGTTTGAGTATTGAGGTTATAATCAGAACTGCCCCCATCCTTGACTGGGCTGTCACAAGTCCAAACATCAGCAAACCTTAGTTATGTATGCCGTGTGTTCATGCTGAGCGACTGAAGGTTTTGAGGAATAGTACACATTAGCATGACGTTATGGTTTTGCTTGTGCATAGCAGATTTACTTCTAGCTCACTTGCAGGCACAAATTGCTTCAGTGCCTTTAAGCTTATGTCATGGCAAAGCATCCGTCTGTCAACATTTTCATTTCTTCACCAGAGCTTTTAATAAAGGTGGCCAAACCTGATGCAAATTTTCCTGAAACAATGCTAACAAAGTGCTGTTCAGGAACAATTCAGTATCCATGGTCACTACCCAAGCCTCTGTAACGTTTACCCCTTTGTTAGTTTCGCCATGTTAATCTCTTAATCAAATTAAGTACAAAGGGGGGAAATACCTCATTCAGATGAAGCCATTATCTAACTAGAGGTTCTGCAATCTCACTAATGCAAAATTAAAAAAACCAATACTGATCATTTCTCAAAGTTAAAGCCCCTGACAAAAAATTTAATACCATGTGAGCTCTTTAGTCCCCCTGAGCCTATTGTTTGCATGTAGTTGATTGATCAGTTGTTTTCCTGTGTTTTGTATTCATTCTATTATACAGTTATTAGCCCCCCTGGCCGAAGGGCAAGTGAGCTTATGCTGTGGCGCAGCGTCCATTGTCCGTCATCGTCGTTAGTCGTCCGTCGTCAACTTTTTCTTTAAAACGCATCTCCTCCTAAATGCTAAAGAGGATTTCAACCAAATTTAGTCTGAAGCATCACAAGGGGAGGGCAATCATTTCTTAAATAAATGAGGTTGGTTTGACTCCTGGGGCCAGGGGGATGGGGCCCTGAAGGGGAACTTAGCTAAATTTGCTTTAAAATGCATCTCCTACTTAACGCCAGTGAGGATTTCAACCAAATTTAGTCTGAAGCATCACAAGGGGAGGGCAATCATTTCTTAAATAAATGAGGTTGGTTCGACCCCCTGAGGCCAGGGGGGGGGGGCCTGAAGGGGAACTTAGCTTCTCCGACGAAACGAGAAGATTTCAACCAAATTTGCTCTGAAACTTCATTTGGGGAGAGCAATCATTTCCTAAATAAACGAGACTAGTTCAACACCTGGGGCTAGGAAAACCGGGCTCCAAACAGGAAAATTATCTAACATTTTGCTTTAAGATGCTAATACTCCCTAATTGCCTGAGTGGATTGTACAAAATTTGTGAGCTTATGCCATACAGTGGCATCCGTCGTCTGTCCGTCTGTCGATGGAATTTAACTAAATTTGACTGGAAGCATCCCTAGGTGGTGGGGATTTAAAATTGTACAAAGGGTTGGGCTGCCCCCCAGGGGGCTGTCCGTCTGTCGATGGAATTTAACTAAATATGACTGGAAGCATCCCTAGTTTGTGGGGATTCAAAATTTTACAAATTGTTGGGCTGTCCCCCCAGGGGGCTGTCCGTCTGTCGATGGAATTTAACTAAATATGACTGGAAGCATCCCTAGTTTGTGGGGATTCAAAATTGTGCAAATGGTGTGGCTGTCCCACCAGGGGGCTGAGGGGCGGGGCCAAAAGGGTTATTTGGCTATATTGCTACAAATGACTTCTTCTGTAGAACTATTCACTGGATATCAATCATATTTAATCAAAAGCATTCATGGGAGGCAGGGATTCAAAATTGTACAAATGGTGTGGCTGACCCACCAGGGGGCTGAGGGGCGGGGCCATAAGGGTTATTTGGCTATATTGCTTTAAGCGACTTCTTCTCTGGAACTAAGAGATGGATATTAACCGTGTTTGACTGGAAGCACCCCTAGGTGGTGGAGATTCAAAATTGTACAAATGGTGAGGCTGACCACACAGGGGGCTGAGGACGGGTCCAAAAGGGGTCAATTTGGCTATATTGCTATAAACAACTTCTTCTGTAGAACTATGCCATGGATATCAATATAATCATATTTGGTCAGAAGCATTCATGGGAGGCAGGGATTCAAAATTGTACAAATGGTTGGGCTGACCCCCCGGGCTAAGGGGTGGGGCCAAACTATTACTTGGAAATGGTTGAGATCCCCACCATATAACCATATATACAATTGCAGAGTATAAAGAGAAGAATGCACATTTGCTTCCAGGATGGCCCTAGGGTCTGGCCCCACCCTTGGAGACATAGTCCCTGGGCCATAACTTTAAAATGGTCAAGATCACCACCGTAAAAATATATATACAAATGCTGGGCATAAAGAGACAAATGCAGTCATGATATTAGAATAGACCCTGGGGTCTGACCGAAGCCCTTGGTACCTAGTTTCTGAGTCACAGCTTGGAAACAGTTGAGATCCCCACCCCATAACCATACATAAAATTGCTGGACATGAAAAATCTAATACAGATATGCTACAAGGATTGGCCTTGGGGTCTGGCATATTCCCTTGGATCTCATTTGGAAAATATTTTGCCATGATTGCTTAGATATCCAGGTGAGCGATACAGGCCCTATGAGCCTCTTGTTATGGTTTTTCATACTTTAATTCTTTATATCTTATAAGATTTGATTGGGTTAAGTCTAGGTCAATTCTTTATGTCTGATAAAGTTTAATTGGATAAACTGTAGGAAAATTCCTTTATATCTTTTAAGGTTTGATTGTGTAAACTGTGAGTAAAGTCAGTATTTGATTAGAGTTTGTTCTAATGAATGGAATTAAAATTATATTGACACATCTTAATATAACAATTAAACAGTTAAAAGATTTAAGCATAGCTAGATCTTGTGTTAAGAGGTTTCCCTACCCACTATATTAGTGTACACTGTTAGATAGGAAGGGAAGTACTTCAACTTTAAATTTCCATTTCAGGTGAAAGACTTTGACGAGTTTTGCAATTATACAGAGTGTGAAGGGCTACTGACTTGGAGGAACAGGATGATGGCACACGACCAGATAATTCTTAGTCAGTCAGAAAATGAAACACTAATGAACAGAATAGAAAAAGATCCACAACTTCGCTATGCACTTCTGGGTGATAGATCTGTTATTATTTCCCCTTGTAATCTACCCCCAAGTACAGACAGTGTTAAGAAATGGATATGTGGGAGGAAAGTTTGGAAAGATTTGAAGAATAAGGAAAAACAGTTTAAAATCGATATAAACAAAAAGACAGATGAAAAAAGACATTATGAGAGACATGTAGAAAATTCTGAAAATAGAAGTTTTGGATATCAATCAAGTTTAGGTAAAACACTGACCAAAGAAGATGATAAAATTAATCAGACAGATATAATTGACACTTGTGGGCAACACAGCAAGCCCTTGTCTGAAACAATAGATCAGAATGACACAACCAATGAAGACACCAAGGACAGTAGGCAACAGGACATCCCCCGAGCGCTGTTTATGGATGGAGATAGTCACGGCTCGGATGATGATGAGGAGGACGACGACGAAGTGATCGGCCCTTCTCCACCCTCGGGTTTAAGGTTGTCCCAGTTTTCGAGGTCCAGAATCACTAGTTCCCAGTCTAAGAACTCACCTGTGTTGAGCCACAGCACACCTTTGACTGAGACTGAGGTTTTGAAGGATGACCTTGGTCACACACCTGTGACCCCAGCCTCTGTAGTAGTTCACTCACCTTTGATGCCAGGGATCATGTCTGGGGTGTATAATGACAACCTCACAAACACACCCGTGCATGGTAGGCGAATATCACATCTCTTTAACTCGGCATCCACACCGGTAACATCAGGAAGCAAACCTTGTGCTACAAGTACTCCGAGTGAGAACGGCAAATTGCAGGCTGTCAGCGCAGATAAAACTCCTGGTATATTTGCCACACCAAAAAGGGTGCCACTACCCCGGAGAATATCATCTAACACACAGAAGTCCCTACAGCAGGCTCTCCAGTCATCCCAGTTACAGGTAAACCTAGCTGACATAGTAAATAAGGTATTCTGATCGGTATACACTTGCACCGCATATATAAGGTATATCGGGAAATGTTCGCTGCAGTTTGATTTTTGCCTTTTAGCCCTCATTACGAATTTATCATTACAGCAAATATAAGTTAACAGCATAATGTACATAGTAGATAATGTGAAGAGCGAAATTAACACTGAGTAAAAATTGGGGGGGTTTTGGCGAAAGTTTGACTGGATGAAATTTCCCTGTATACGGTACATTTGTATTATAAGACTCATCATGCCCAGGGATGTAGGATAGGGAAATTCCACCCAAGGGGTTTTCAAATTTGGTAAAACCCGAGGCTTTAGATTTGAAAATCCTGAGGAAGGAATTTCCCTATCCTACAACCTTGGGCATGAAAGAGTATTTTTCTCTCATTCCAACCACCAGAGTGGCCACCATTTTGAAAATATCAATTTTTTTCTACTGAGCTTTTTAGACAAAATCGAATTAGCCAGCAATATATAGCATATGCCATATTTGCAAACGATGTGTGTGCAGAAAAATTGATCACATCTTTCTAACGTGTACGGTCAATATATCGTAAAAGGTTTTAATTTCATCACGTCGCCTTTTCCGCATTGCGGCATCAGAGAATTCCAAATTTGTGACGACACGTCATTGTTGAGCCATTGTGATGTCACATCACGTGAAATGGGGTGTAAGATAGAAATTTCCTACACCCCTTTCTTACCCTGGACAGCTCTATCTTACACACAGGGAAATGAGAGAAATACATATACATAATTCAAAAGATTAAATCCCCATGTGAAGTGGGTAAATAAAGAAGAAATAAGGTATAATGACCAATTTCAAAACACACGAAATGTGTTTTGAAGTTGGTTGTAATACCTTATTCTTTCTATATATTGTATGTATAATAAATGAAAGCAATCCAATATTACAGTTTGATTATTTAAAAAATAAATCAATAAAATTGTTGTTTATTGCAAATTCGGTGCATACCATCAGCACGTATCTGACAATTTAAAGCATTTAAAAAGGATGGATCGATTCAAAGAAATGGAAAATAGTTCACTTTAGATTTTTGTTTGTACATTCCATGATACTGAAACCTACAATAATTTCTAATCTTTGTTACAATGATATTTTGATCACAATTATTTAACAGACATGTTGATTCTGTTTTCAGCAATTTGCTACTCCAACAGACCAGAAGGGTCACACGTCACAGATAGATGGTCCCACTCCACAAAACTCGTTTGGGTTCAAGGTCAGCCAGGACAACCTGAAAGGAGCTAAGGCGCTCCATGAGGTGTGACAACATTTAACTACCTCTACACCTCTCCTCATCAATCTCTACACCTCTCCTCATCAACCTCTACACCTCTCCTCATCAACCTCTACACCTCTGCTCATCAATCTCTAAACCTCTCCTCATCAACCTCTACACCTTTCCTCATCAACCTCTACACCTCTCCTCATCAATCTCTACACCTCTCCTCATCAACCTCTACACCTCTCCTCATCAATCTCTACACCTCTCCTCATCAACTTCTACACCTCTCCTCATCAACCTCTACACCTCTCCTCATCAATCAAACACTTCTTGGGTTGTGTCTCAAAAATTCCATTTTTGTAGAAATGCCCAATGAAATATATACTGTAAAAGCATAATATTTTGTGGGGGATTGTATTTTGTTTATTCCATGGTATTATAAAAACCACAAAATATAATCCCAACGAAATTTNCCACAGTAACTTGTCGGTTACTCCTCCTTAACTAACAGGTGGATTTCATTGAAACTTTGCATGAATGATTGGTATCTTATGTAGTTGTGCGCTGACATTAATTTGGAATTTCAACCCTTTTTGATTGAGTTATGCCCCTTTGTGCAAATCGAATTTGTCCCCTTACAAAAACAAGGAAATTTAACCCCAACAAAAATATATGCTTTTACAGTATATATATTTGTCTGTAGTTCTAGGTCACAGAGTAGTCATGTTATCATTACACAATAATTGAAATATTTTTGAAGACAACATATTGAAATATATTATCGCAATAAAGGCATGTCTATTTCATTATAGTCTCCTAATATAAAAACAAGAAAATTTCATATTTTGATCCATTAAATGTTAATTATTTTTAAATGCAGCACATTAATTTGGTATGTTTATCTAGCATGTACTAAACACTTAATCCAACAGACCAAAAACATCCATAATAACTTTCGTCTTTATGACATAAACAAAACGTGTGTCATTGTAAACTATTTAGATATGTTTTGTTTTAGGTACAGAACCTAACAGTCCTAAGTCTGGAACTACATGCTGAGACTAGAGGTGACCTTCGACCTGACCCAGATGTCGATGCTGTTAAGGCTGTGTTCTACTCCATCTCCAATGATGTGGACCCAGCCAAGGGTAAGACGCAGGTCACTGGAATCATCATTGTGGACCATGTCTCTGCAGACGCAGAAAGGGCGCTGAAAGACAGAAGAAACGGAAGGATAAACTCTCGATCCCCGTCTCCCTCACCTATACCATCTGGATCTAACTCGGCTAGGTCAAGGTCTCCTCAGTCTTGTAGTTCTAGGTCACCAAAAGCATCTACTTCAAGGTCAAGGTCACCTTTGCCATCCACCAGTAAATCACCCCAACCTTCAACTTCAAAACATAGGAGTCCATCACCGAAACCATCCACTCCCAGAGGAAGGAGGACAACGGCCAAAGGTTCCGTCACCCCTCCACCTCGTGATTATGACAGTACTGAAAATATACCCAACACATTCTTACAGAGGTCAGGAATTGACCTTTGTGACCTTCAGGTGACCTATGTTAGGGATGAGGAGGAGTTGTACACTGTGTTTTTGGAGGATCTTATTGCAAAGTAAGTTTATTTTACTACTGTTCTTGATAAATCCTTAGTTCTATTGACTCAAATTGTTGATGGGCTGTAAAACAGTACTAGAACAAATGGACACTATGTTTGTAATTCAATTGGTATTATGGAAGGAGTTTAATCTTTTTCTCATGCTTGTTTTTCACTAATCCTTGTCGAGTTGTATACATGCTGAGCAAAAAACATGTGTTAAAAACCATGCAGTTATGATAAGTTATGCTTGCTAAAATTCAAAGTGAGTTTTATATTACATTAATGATAAATATCAGAACCTTTGTATACCTTATTGGTTCATGTTGTAATAGTAAAGCATAATATTTTAAGGTGGGACCCTGACATTCTGGTGGGCTATGAGATACAGAACTTTTCCTGGGGATACCTGCTACAACGGGCATCACATCTCAGCATACCTCTGTGTTCCAAGCTCTCCAGAATACCAGGTAAGTCGGTATACATCTAAGTTCTACAGAGTTCCAGTTAACAAATACCTGTGTGACAATGATAACCATTTGGGAACGAAAACAATTACTTTGTACAATCCATGCCAAATGTTACACAGTTCTACCTACCGTAAAATCCCAAATTATGTCAATGCTTGATGATGGTTGAATATAACAATTTAATTCCTTGTTTCTCTTTCAGGGCAGAAAACAGGAAGTCACTTCAGTGCAACGAAGGATGAGTATGGGGCTGACCACATGTCAGAGATTCATGTTGTCGGACGGATTGTACTCAACCTGTGGCGATTACTTAGGCATGAGGTGAAGTCTGAAAAAAATAACATTGTTTGGTCGTATTGTAGCCCATATCATTATGTAGGATCCTCATTCTTACCCTTTTTATGTTGTATGCTAAGGTTTAACATGTATTATTGTAGCATATACAAAGGGATGGATGCCAAAGTTATCCCCCTTTCCAACATAGATCGTTTTTTCCCCATTCCCTTTCGTAAATCTTGACAGAAAACATAAAAGAAAATAACCAGTCTTGTTTGGCCCTATTAATATTCATATTTGTGGCTAGAGCAGAGTGCATTCTATTGTCATGTACTTAATTCTGAGATTAAAGAGTAGTTTCCATGGCAGTGCTTGTGTTAAAGTATTATGGTATATGAAGGATGCAGTAGCATTAAAAGTAGAGTTCACCCCAGTGCTACATCACTTTACTGATGCTGCTTGTAAGCTCAAGACATATTAGATATGATTGCATAACCAGAAATTTTGCATTGTTTGTTAAAATAACTTTTTTATGGAACCTCGTTTTATATTTAAAAAAATAACACCTTTATGAATATAAAGTAGTGAATTGTAGTTTTACAATCTTGAACAGAACCTGCACCAGAAGTCATGTATGTATAAAAATCCTTTTGTTTGTAGGTCACATTGAACATTTATTCCTATGAGAATGTGTGTTTCCATGTCCTTCACCAGCGTGTGCCTCGGTTCTCCTTTAGGACATTGTCCAACTGGTTCAATCACAGAACTCACTTGTACAGGTAGGTGACAGTGGTTTATGGTTAAGCTTCTCACAAAGATTGGCGTGTTAATGAATCATATCGGAATAACGTTCTGTGCTACGTATATTTGTATCGATGCCAAGTTATTACAGCAAGTGAAGCTGGAGGATAAACAAGATTCTTTGTGTAGCTTTGATGAAAAAAGTAAGATGTGTTGTAGAATTTCGCATTCAATCAGAGAAGCTACTAGCTGATGAAGTTATACATTTTACTTTTCTAACATAACTCGGCTCAAAGTACTAGACATTTCTCACTGACTCATTAGTTTGAATTAAATTTGGGGAGACTCCCCATTAGATGTAGTCTGGTTATCTCTTCTTTTGAATTTCAATTACTCTTATGGTTGGACAAGTGAATTCCACCATTTAAGAAACTTGGGGTACGCAGAACTTCACCGACATTCACAGGCTGTCATTGGATCTCATTTTCCCTTGTATTTGCCCATTAGTATACAGTTAAAGTATGGGCTTAAGAAACATAGCAAGTTCTTGGTTCTCAGAGACCTGGTCTATTTGCCAATGCAAAGCTGAAGGAAATTGGCCTGCTCAAGGGAACCAGGAACTTGTATATCTTTGTATACAATGTATTGCCAAATCCTGTACTTTAAATCTTATCAGAACATTTTGTGGAAAAACTAATTCAGTTGTTATTTCATCGCGAGTGTTACCAATCATCTGTTGACAGGTGGCGGTTGATTGAGTACTACATCACTCGTGTGAGGGGTAACCTACAGCTAATAGACCAGCTTGATCTCATCGGACGTACCAGTGAATTTGCCCGTGTGTTTGGCATAGAGTTCTACCATGTGTTGTCTCGTGGGTCCCAGGTAAGCCAGGTGAAAAAGTATTTTGAACAAAATGTTTCTATCTTACATTACAATGCTAGTATCTTAAACTGTCTTATGACAACATGCTACTATCTTGCATTATCTTACATTACCATGCTAATGTATTACACTATCTCGTATGTTATGATGCTACTATCTTGCACTATTGTACATTACAATGCTATCTTTTTTTGTCCTAAATTATGATGCTGACATCTTATGTTATGATGATGCTATATCAGATGAAGATATCACTTTCTCCCAATTCAGACAATGATTTCAATAATTTGGGTCTTCGAAAGGTGTTTCCGTCTTACTCAAAGGTAAAGATGGGGGGTTCCCCCTGTCCTAACACTTTTATACTGTCACGTCAACAATAGTAGACTGAGGAATTTAACTCAGATTTGCTGGAAAGTATGAAATCAGCGTTTATATTTCATGAAATAACCACTGCTATTAGATGTAGGAGAAAAATAATCATTCTCCACTTTAGGAGTAAGACAGAAAAATCTCCACCCGCTAAGTAAGATTCTTAATAGTCTTGCCCTCGGCAAAGCCTCAGGCTAGACATGTCAACAGACTATCTAAATTCAAATTCTGATGTCTTACTTTTTCTTTCCACAGTATCGAGTTGAGTCAATGATGCTGCGGTTGGCCAAACCACTGAACTACATTTCTGTGTCCCCAAGCGCCCACCAGAGGGCGCGGATGAGGGCTCCTGAGTGTATTGCACTGACCCTGGAGCCCGAGTCCCGTTTCTATGCCGACCCAGTTGTGGTAGTAGACTTTCAGTCACTCTACCCTTCCATCATGATTGCACACAACTACTGCTACTCGACATGTCTGGGGCGCCTCAACTGGCTGGAAAAGGCACAGTAAGTTTACAGTCTTTAGACTTTCTATTTTTATTCTGCTTACATGACCAACCCATTGTGACATAGTGTTCAATTTTGTGACATAGTATTGTAGAGATATGCTGTGTTTATTTTAGTTTACAAATGCGCCTTTGTGTTCCAGTGAAGGACCCATTGAGTTTGGTTGTTCCCATCTGAAGGTTCCTCCCTCGGTCCTGAAGGTAAATATTATTGATCACCATATACTCCTTCATCACTATTCTTATCCATCTTAAACCAATACATGATAAATTAAAAATTTAAAACAATGTTATGCCTGCCACTGAAAAAAAGCACCACACATATTGTCAAGAAGATTATGCATGCTAAGCAATACTAACTAGTTATAAGCACCATGTGTAATTGTTAAAGATACAAAGTAAGAGACACTAAATAAGGTGAAGGAGTGCTTTTTGATAATATAAAGACCTAATGTATTCTAGCATGATGTAGGCAATATAAAGACCTAATGTATTCTAGCATGATGTAGGCAATATAAAGACCTAATGTATTCTAGCATGATGTAGGCAATATAAAGACCTAATGTATTCTAGCATGATGAAGCCTACTCAACTGCTTGCTTGTATGGCCCTCTTCGTTTTGCTTTCGTCTGTCTGGGCCATATCTAATGTACTTTCATGTATTTTATATCAGTTGTGAGAACACCTCAATTATTTCTGCCAACTTAGATAACCCTCTTTTACTGAAGAGGGAGTTGATGATTGTGTATAGCTGTACTGTACAAGTTTGTGGTGCACTGTGTATATGATTGTAACAGTAATACAACAGCTAATAGCTTATATGTTATAACTTTCCAGAGGCTGGAGAATGACATCACTGTATCTCCCAATGGCGTGGCATTTGTCAAGCAACATATTAGGAAGGGGGTGATCTCGGCGTAAGTAACTAAAATCCATATCTAATTTGAAGACATTGTCATGATTATAAGACCTTACAAGTATGAAATGACTAAATTTAATGTCAACATATTTTCTGTTAGTTGAGATGAGAACTGTCTTACATTACAGTATGGTAGAGGAAATCCTCAACACCAGACTGATGGTGAAGAAAGCCATGAAGGCCTACAAGGATGACAAGGTAAAGCCGAAAGCCTTTTTGTTATTTCACTTTAAAGTTAATTTCAAATGCACAGAATTTCTAGCGACACTTTATATTGTGTTATATTGCAATATTCTCTAAGACATTGCAATAAATTGCGAAATAAAAATTGCTTGCAATAGCCACTTTAAGGAGGGATTGGCATTTATAATTGGTTAGATATGGTCGGTGAAGTTACAAATATTTTCGAATTACATTTGTATAATGGGCTTTGGAAAAAATTATTGTAGGTGTTAGAGGTCATAAGTACCTGTTGCCTCCTAAGATTTAAAATGAGTGAATAACTCTGACTTAAGATTGTGACTTCTAAGAGTAAATTTTCTCTGGTTTCTAAAGTTGATTTTCTGCTGAATTATACAAATCTTTGTTAAACAGGCTTTGTATAGACTGCTAGATGCCAGACAGATGGGCCTCAAACTCATTGCTAATGTTACCTATGGATATACTGGTGCCAATTTCTCAGGAAGGATGCCTTGCATTGAGGTAATGTACTGGGAAAAAGAAACTTTGGAATATTAACCGGATTGTAAAATAAGACAAATCATTAGAAATGTGTAGCAGATAATTTTGGTTTTTGCTCTGCCCATAACTGGAACAATTATTCAATTGTCACTCATTACAACTGCTTGGATTTCTTTAAAATTGCTACAATATGTTAAATGATCTAATTGTTATGCTAGCAATGATTTTCGAGTTTTCGAATATGTCTGTTTCCTTCGACCGGTCATTTGGTGTTCTTTGCTAGACATAGGATAGGAAACAGATGTTTTTGCAAGCTCGAAAAAAAAGCTTAATTACTGTTTGTGTTCAAACTTAGTATATAATGTTTGTGTTTGTCAGGTTGCTGACAGTATTGTAAGAAAAGCCCGTGAGACACTAGAGAGGGCCATCAAGTTGGTGGAGGACACACCTCGCTGGGGGGCCAGGGTTGTCTATGGTGACACAGACAGGTAGGCAACATCTCAACATTCGGAAGAAACATTATAATAAAAGTGAAAACAGCTAAAAGAGATATGTGCCAATTACACTCTAGTAATTCTATTGAGAGAATTTATGGTATAATTTTTCTTGATTTAGTATTTAATTGCATGCTTTTGTCGTGGTGTACTTCATTGTCTATATTATGACAGACTTGGTAACACATGGCCTTTTGTTACAGTATGTTTATTGAGCTGAAGGGCCGCAGTAAGGAAGAAGCCTTTAAGATCGGCTATGAGATTTGTGATGCAGTAACAGCAGCCAATCCTAAGCCAATGAAACTCAAATTTGAGAAGGTTAGTTTATCTTTGATCATCTGGGAGGACAAACAATAATCAATGCTACATTGTGCTTTGGGATATATTCTACCTTTCATGTCGGTATTATACCTGTGATTTGTACTAGAGTTTAGGATGCACTCTACCTCAACAAACTACATGTACTAGACTTTAAGGAGGTATGCTACCTCACACATTATACTGTTATTTGTGTTAGATTTAAGGAGGTATCTGACTTCACACCTCACACATTATACCTTTGATTTGTGTCATGAGTTAAGGAGGTATCCTACCGCCCACATTATACCTGTAATTGTGTTAGATTTAAGGAGGTATCTGACTTCACACGTCATACCTGTAATTGTGTTAGAGTTAAGGAGTCATCCTACCTCACACATTATACCTGTAATTGTGTTAGAATTAAGGAGGTATCTGACTTCACACGTCATACCTGTAATTTGTGTTAGAGTTAAGGAGGCATCTTACCTCACACATTATACCCGTAATTGTGTTAGAATTAAGGAGTCATCCTACCTCACACATTATAGCTGTAATTGTGTTAGAGTTAAGGAGGCATACTTCCTCACACATTATACCTGTAATTGTGTTAGAATTAAGGAGTCATCCTACCTCACACATTATACCTGGAATTGTGTTAGAGTTAAGGAGTCTTCCTACCTCACACATTATACCTGTAATTGTGTTAGATTTAAGGAGGTATCTGACTTCACACGTCATACCTGTAATTTGTGTTAGAGTTAAGGAGGCATCTTACCTCACACATTATACCCGTAATTGTGTTAGAATTAAGGAGGTATCTGACTTCACACGTCATACCTGTAATTTGTGTTAGAGTTAAGGAGGCATACTTCCTCACACATTATAGCTGTAATTGTGATCGAGTTAAGGAGTCATCCTACCTCACACATTATGGCTGTAATTGTGTAAGGGTTAAGGCGTCATCCTCCCTCACACATTATAGCTGTAATTGTGTTAGAGGTAAGGAGTCATCCTACCTCACACATTATGGCTGTAATTGTGTAAGGGTTAAGGAGGCATACTTCCTCACACATTATACCTGTAATTGTGTAAGAGTTAAGGAGCATCCTACCTCAATCATTGTATATGTGATTTATGTTATAGTTAATGAGGCATCCTGCCTTACATACTACATCTGTGCTTTGTGTTAGAGTTAAAGATTCCTTCCCCCCCCATTAACCCTGTGATTTGTGTTAAAGTAAAGGAGGTATCCTACCTTACGCACAACACCTTTGATTCATGTTTTTCTTCAAGTAATTTCTTCATATGAATATTTCAAATATGTCTTTGGTCAATTAACCAAGCACAACTCAATGTTCATGAGTGATATTTGGATGATTTCATTATAAACAGTCAACCATATCTGAAATTCAAATGATGGATATTATATCATGAATAAAATAATTCATTAATTATCTATGAAGTCTTTGCATTATAATTTTAATTTCTTTTCTGCAGGTTTATCTCCCTTGTATCCTCCAAACCAAGAAGCGTTATGTTGGGTTTAGTTACGAGACTCCGGATCAAAAGGAGCCTATATTTGATGCCAAAGGAATAGAAACTGTAAGGAGGGATGCCTGTCCTGCTGTAGCCAAAGTAAGTCAAACTCTAGTATAGCAAAGTAAACTGCAATGAGGTAAGACATCTGGTATTACATTGTAGACAGCAGTGAGATATGATGCAGGCTGTAAAATGGTATACAATGGTTTAAACACAAGTATATGTACACATAAAGTTATTTATTATATGAATACCGTGTTATGCAGTGTCATAAAGCCATCACATAAATTATGTTTCCTTAGTATTCCAAGATAAAAAGAATCTGTCATTCGTTTCCCTTCATATTAGATGCGTAAATCTAATATGAAGGGAAACGAATGACAGATCCTCTATACACTTGCATCCCATACCAAATTAAAAGCAGTTAAATGTTATATGTTCAAATTTGAACTTACTTACAACATCATGTTATAAATGAGCTGTTTCAGATTATGATGCACACTTTTAAAACACTTCACTTCTGATGTGACTCACTAAGAAAATGTCATATTTCAGATTCTTGAGCGCACAATCAAAATGCTGTTCACGACACGTGATGTGTCCCAGGTGAAGAAGTATGTCCAAATGCAGTGTCGTAAGCTGATGGAAGGCAAGGTCAGTCTGCAGGACCTCGTGTTTGCCAAGGAGTACCGTGGTATGGCCGGCTACAAACCTGGGGCCTGTGTACCCGCTCTGGAGATATCAAAGTAAGACAAAGAGAATGCATGGAGAAGTAGAACCAGACTGATTTAACACCACATGTCCACTATGTAAAGTTCTGTTGACTTTATATATAATCAGCAAAATCAAAATCCTCAAAAATAAAATACATTCTTGACAAATACTGTTGGTCATTTATAAAAACCTCCAGATATAATAATATGCGAATAAATCAGACATATTGGAAGAAATGGTTACTCTTCTTGATCACTGATTTATGTAAAAAATAACTTTTCTAGTAATTAAAAATTATATTGTACCAGGAACGGGTGTCGTTTGAGTATAGTCTAGCTGCTCCATGTTGATTTCTACAGATATTTCTATATGTCAACAATTACCAGGTAAGCAAAAGAAGAATTAACATAACAGAACGCAGGCTTCAGGAATTGATGGTACTCTGCGTTTTTTTTTAATGTTTCTATTGTAATTAGATGTCTTTTAGTATAGTGTGTTTTCTTTTACCAGAAAGTACCTGCAGCAGGACCGGCGTGGAGAACCACGCGTGGGTGAGCGTGTGCCATATGTTATTGTATACGGAAGTCCAGGCCTTCCTCTTATACAGCTGGTCAGGGCTCCAGTAGACCTTCTCACCGACCCATCCCTCAGACTCAACGCTACCTACTACATTACCAAACAGATCCTACCACCCCTCAACCGCATCTTCTCTCTGATGGGTGTTAATGTCTTCTCCTGGTCAGTGTAGTACATTAATATAATATCTTGGCCTAATTGGCTAAACACAAATACTTCTGTTTAGTTATGTTTCCCCTTCACATGCAAGGGAGATGTATTAGTACAGCTTCTGTTTCTTGTTCTAAGAATATCTTGTCTAGGCCATAGATTTAAATTGTTAAAAATATCTTGATGAAATTTGAAGGTTACTGGTCTTTGTAACACCCAATAGAGGTATGTAGGCCATTGTAATTAGGTTACTGTAACCTTCAACTGCAGGACATGTCAAATAATTACGAAATTTTCAGTAAAAATTGCCAAGGCTTGGATAGTTCAAACCGTTGAAGATATTTTTTGTTAAGGTGGCTCCACACATCGTTATCAGCGTCCATTTTCATGACGTACTTCCGTAAAAAGTACAGCTAGGACTCAATTATCTTGATCGAAATGTGCATATACACCGTGTCGTCATTTCCGTATTGCGTATCGGGCATTCAATATCGTAGTGCAAATTATAGTAATCGATCGGACCACTGTTGTTCGTTTATTAAATAAGGTTGGACCTAGTAATCTGATGCTGCTTTCAGGCGAGCCTTGAGAAAGCCTTGCAAGGCCTGCATACACATTTGCAGGTCCGCCACGATTTATATCCGAAATTGTTACATTTATAAACGGTCAAACCGGTTGTTCCGCATAAACGATTTTACTTGGAAATGTATAATCACACGTACTTCAGGAATAAAGCTTTCCAATTCATAGACATACATGAGACCAGACGACCTCAAGAAGGTCATATAGGAAACACATGGAATGCGGACGTACCAACCTCACATGTGCATATCGCGTGTTTACACGAGTTCACAAGCTCGAGGTCGTTACGATTTTCGCTGTTGAGGTAGATTCGCTCTGTCGATTAAATCGTGTTCACAAATGTAGTCTACTAGCTTATTCTGTGAAAATAATGTTTTGAAAATATCAAGATACCTATGAAATGCATGTGTGAGTGCACGTGAGAACGGCATACCATGCGATAGCCTCTTGTCAAATATGTACCTGACATGTAATTATAAATATACCGTGAGTTAGCGGACTGTGGAATGATGTCCAAAGTGTACATGACTGAGGGTAATTTGGTTCCATTAAAGAACAATAAATTGATAATTTTGATATCATATTTTTGATTTATTTCCATCATTTTTGTTATATGTAAACAGAGACAACTGTCATTGTGTAAATGTCACCCCTCTGCAAAAAGTTCCGATTTTTTTCAAGGAAGATAACTCTCACCCGGATCAAAGTGATTGTAAAATGTAAAATAAATTAATTATAAAACCATTGTGTATATTTTGTTCAATTTCCCATTCTATATGTATAGATATTTGTGTCCTGGGTGCTTTTAGCTTGTAGATAATCACTTTTATCCATACAAATTCAATAAAAAACACTTTGTGTCACATATGTTACATATTTTGTTATAAATAAAATATTCATAGGGTTAATAAGAAATGCTTCTTTTCATTTTATTGTTGTTGTTATTGTTCCGAACAATGCCACACACAAAAAAAACACGGAAAATATTAAAATTGACGAAAATTTAACTTTTGGGTATTTTTTCCAAAAAAGTCCCCAAACAATCGGAATGTTTAGATTTTCATAAAATCAAATCTACATAGTTGCATAACCGTTATATGAAAGTTTCAACGAATTTTGCTGGTTAATTGAGAAAGTGTGAAGCCACCTTAAACACATTGAATAATTAGGGAAGCCATTTTTTAAATTATGAAAACAAATTTCTGGTCTGGCTCGACTATGTCTTTCTTACCTTGGTGAGTAAGAAATTATAACCTTAACAAGGTATATTTTAGGTATTATTTTTCCTATTAAAATAAATGTAACATATGACTTATTGGTTTATAATTCAAATAGTAAATGGAATCATGACTTAACTGTAAAGTCCTAACACTTCTGTTTTAGGTACAATGAGATGCCCAAGGTAACCAGGATTGTACCGCAGGCAGCGATGGCACCAGACAGTAAGAAGGTAACATCAAACTCCTCAGAACAAAACTAAGGTGTACACCAAAATATTTACATCTCTCCCTTCTTCAGCTTAGTAAACACTTGACTGCTTATAAATTAGCATACACGCAATGAAAAAAGGCTTGGCGGATTGATATCTGTTTCAAATATGGCCCCATTCACGCTTCAGCATGATAACTGTTCGATAACAGCCATTGTTTGGTTCCTTCAACATCTAGAAGCATGGAACATATTTGGGATCCATTATGTTTGATAATGCAAAAATTGGATGCTGGCAAAATATTTATTCCATGGATGCACATTCAAAATCCGTTGATGCTAAAGCAAACAATGGCGGCTTCCTTTTGCGACGTTCGACCGCGTCCCTACCAGAGCGGTGTGTCAACGTGTGTACATAGCGTCCGTTATAAATGAATAAATATGTGCGAAGTGTTACTAATTTTACTTAATTAAAAATTCACAAGCGATGAAAAGAAGAAAATAGTGTTGTTCACTGCATATTTTATAACTTTACCAATATATTGATGTAGATTCATGACTAGAACTTGATTATCCTAGCAACAACAGCTACTGTAGTTACATCGTAGCAACCCGCTTTGAATGTTTTATTTCTTTGTATAGCATTTAAACATTATTTATGCTGTAAATATAAGGATTGACCTGCATTTTGACGGCGTATACGGTAGTATAAATGCAGTTGGCAATGAACATATTCTATGGTGCGCTATGAACGAAGTTGGCAACGAACATATTCTGTATGGAGCGGTAACGCACACCATAGAATATGCTCGTTGCCAACTGCATTCATACTACCGTATATGCCGTCAAAATGCAGGTTAGTCTTGAATTGTACAGTATAATGGCAAACAGGCACAAACCAATAAATCTTCCATTATCAACAGATAATATTTCTATATCAAAAAGTTTTATTTGTATTTTGATACATTATTGATGTAAGTAACTACCTAGGCATACAGTGTAACATCATGCCATAACACTGATGTGATGGTTTATATTTACTGTATGAAGTGTAACATCCTGCCATAACATTGATGTGATGGTTTATATTTACTGAATGAAGTGTAACACCCTGCCATAACACTGATGTGATGGTTTATATTTACTGTATGAAGTGTAACATCCTTCCATAACACTGATGTGATGGTTTATATTTACTGAATGAAGTGTAACATTCTGCCATAACACTGATGTGATGGTTTATATTTACTGAATGAAGTGTAACATCCTGCCATAACACTGGTATGATGGTTTATATTTACTGAATGAAGTGTAACATCCTGCCATAACACTGATGTGATGGTTTATATTTACTGAATGAAGTGTAACATCCTGCCACAACACTGATGTGATGGTTTATATTTACTGAATAAAGTGTAACATCCTGCAATAACACTGATGTGATGGTTTATATTTACTGAATGAAGTGTAACATCCTGCCATAACACTGATGTGATGGCTTATATTTACTGAATAAAGTGTAACATCCTGCAATAACACTGATGTGATGTTTTATATTTACTAAATGAAGTGTAACATCCTGCCATAACACTTATGTGATGGTTTATATTTACTGAATGAGGTGGAACATCCTGCCATAACACTGATGTGATGGTTTATATTTACTGAATGCAGGGCACAATTTCACAGTTCTTCTCTGTGGTGAGCTGTCCTGTGTGTGAAGAACAGACCAATCAGGACATTTGTAATAAGTGTGCTAGTAACCCTCAGAAGGTAGCCATCACTCTAAACAACAGGATCCGTGAGTGGGACCAAGTGTATGCAGATCTTAGCAAGGTATGTAGTCCTCTGGTTATCAACCAATCGGGATGTAGTTGTATAATCATCAACCAATCAGGATTAAATTTGTCTTTAATAATCACCTAAGGGGGAGAGAAAACACAAACGCTGAAAAATGGTAGCAGTTATAGACAGGTGGTAGTGGTAGATGTTTGGTAGCAATAAACTGGTAGCAGTTACAGACAGGTGGTAGTGGTAGATGTTTGGTAGCTATATACTGGTAGTAGTTATAGACATTGGGTAGTGGTAGATGGTTGGTATATATATACTGGTAGTAGTTATAGACAGGTGGTAGTGATATATGGTTGGTATATATGTACTGGTGGTAGTTATAGACAGGTGGTAGTGATATATGGTTGGTATATATATACTGGTGGTAGTTATAGACAGGTGGTTATGATAGTTGTTTGGTAGATATATACTGGTAGTAGGTATAGACAGGTGGTAGTGGTAGATGTTTGGTAGCTGTAGACTGGTAGAAGTTATAGACAGGTGGTAGTGGTAGATGTTTAGTAGCTATAGACTGGTAGCAGTTAAAGACAGGTGGTAGTGGTGGATGTTTGGTAGCTGTAGACTGGTAGTAGTTATAGACAGATGGTAGTGGTAGATGTTTGGTAGCTATATACTGGTAGTAGTTACAGACAGGTGGTAGTGGTAGATGTTTGGTAGCTATAGACTGGTAGTAGTTATAGATAGATGGTAGTGGTAGATGTTTGGTAGCTATAGACTGGTAGTAGTTACAGACAGGTGGTAATGGTAGATGTTTGGTAGCTTTAGACTGGTAGTAGTTATAGACAGGTGGTAGTGGTAGATGTTTGATAGCTATAGACTGGTAGTAGTTATAGACAGGTGGTAGTGGTAGATGTTTGGTAGCTATAGACTGGTAGTAGTTATAGTCAGGTGGTAGCGATACATGTTTGGTAGCAATATACCATTAGTTACTAAGGTAGGTGTGAATATAGTTGTCCTACCTGTTTATCCACTTATCAAGAATATAGTTGTATCAATTGGGATAACTAAGGAAATTGTAGGTGTCGGCTCAATATTCTTTTTTTTTTGTATATTTATTTTTTTGAATAAGAAAAAAATGTATTTTAAGGGAAATTTACAAAATGAATTCTAACATACTAAAAGCAGTTGAATTAAAAGTTTAGACTGATAACATAAACATTGATTTTGTTTCATTACTGAAAACATGCTTGTTTGTTTACAGATTTGTAACAGCTGTATGAGTGTACAGGACAACAGTCAGCCGTGTATTTCCTTTGACTGTCCAATACTCTTTAGGCGCCGGACAGCTCAAGTGGACATTACCAGAGGGGAACAACTCCGATGTGTGGCTATAAAAGTTTTAGACTTCTAGACATTGTGCTTCCCAAGCAAACACTCTTCAAGTGCTGTTTTGCTGCAACAAGTCTAACCAAAGAGGAACCTCTCTGAAGCTGTCAGTAACATGAGGCTCCAGTCTACACAGGACCCAGGACTTTACATGTTACCACAGGGACTGGTGTGTTTCCATGAACCTCATCATTGTATGTGATGACCTGGGGGAGTGAGAGGAAAGGATTGTGAGCGTATCTGCTTAGGACTTACTATGATAATACATTCATGTACAGGCAAAATAACCAAATGATTCAACAAAATCTGGCTTTGACTTTCATTGTGGGAGATTTGCATTTAAAAATGTATACATGATACTGGAGTTGACAAACCTCAGCGAGTTTGGATGTACCAGACTAAATAACATGGTCTGTTAAATATGAACTGTGTCCATGTCTAGTGAAAGTGTTTCCATTGGACAAATTTTTTACCTGACATTGATGACGATACAATACAACATTTAAACCAGTGAAGTAAAGCTATAAGAGTTGAGAAACCAAAGACCTGGATGTGTTAACCTCCTATCACAGTGTAATTATTACTAATTTCTGAATGGTCTGTTTGCTGGTAAAAGTCTATAAGAAATTATTCTTTACACTGTGAACTGTGTTACATATTAGCATACAATTTAACTGAACAGAAATGTGAAGTTTCATTAAAAAATACTGTGCAGCATTTCAAAATTGCGAGGTAAAACTCTCAGAGTTTTCCCCTAAAACTGACTTACATTTTAGCATAATGTTATCATGTTAAGACAATAGTTCTGTTCCTTTATTAGAAGGGTAACACAATGATCAAGAGTTTTGTTTCTCTATTAGAAAGGCAATAATTAATAGTCAGCCAGTCAGACTGTCTCTCTTTCAGAAGGCTAACAGAATTAGTAATCAACTCTCTTGTTAATCGTAAAAAGTCCTGACTGTGATGGGAATGGTAACATGGTTGATTGTCCTAGCTATCTTTATCAAGAGGGTAAGACCATCGATAGGTATAATCCTAACGGGCCCTCTATTAGAGGGTTACCGGTTTATGGGGTTTATATTTTGCAGACTGTTCTTGTAAATAAATCCTTGACACATTACATTGTTAGTGCTTGACAGTAAAGTAAAAGATGTTTTAAGCCATATTTTGAAAAAACAACCTTTATAATCATTGACCTACCATGAAGATATTCCCCATATTAATTTGTGTTGGCACTATTGGCCTACCAGATATAAGCCACCTCCCTCCAACATGTGCTCAAAGTGTGCTAACAAGCCTAATGCATGAGAGATAGTGTGGCAGTATTGTATATATGTTGTACCTGTATACTGTGTCCAGTGTTTCAAAAGTTGTACTAGTGTCTGAATGGCCACATCCTGTGTGTTTTATATGAAAAAAAAAGCAGCTGTTGAAAGTTGAAACATACATGTATATTGATTTATCTAAATAAGGCAGCTACCTGAACTATTGAGAATATATTTTGTGTATATATGTGTAAGATGACTATAAAGAAGAATTATTTGTGTATAAATGTGGACCTTTTGATATGGTATGTGGTAATTATAATGAAAGGCTGGTGCTGGCCATATAGGGAATGTGTGGTACCTTGTACTGATATGGTATGTGGTAGTTATAATGAAAGGCTGGTGCTGGCCATATATGGTATATGTGGTACCTTGTACTGATATGGTATGTGGTAATTATAATGAAAGGCTGGTGCTGGCCATATAGGGTATGTGTGGTACCTTGTACTGATCTGGTATGTGGTAGTTATAATGAAAGGCTGGTGCTGGCCATATAGGGTATGAGTGGTACCTTGTACTGATATGGTATGTGGTAGTTATAATGAAAGGCTGGTACTGGCCGTATAGGGTATGTGTGGTACCTTGTACTGATATGGTATGTTGTAATTATAATGAAAGGCTGGTACTGGCCGTATAGTACATGAGGTACCTTGTACTGATATGGTATGTGGTAGTTATAATGAAAGGCTGGTACTGGCCGTATAGTACATGTGGTACCTTGTACTGATATGGGATGTGGTAGTTATAATGAAAGGCTGGTACTGGCCGTATAGGGGATGTGTGGTACCTTGTACTGATATGGTATGTGGTAATTATAATGAAAGGCTGGTGCTGGCCATATAGGGCATGTGTGGTACCTTGTACTGATATGGTATGGGGTAGTTATAATGAAAGGCTGGTGCTGGCCATATAGGGGATGTGTGGTACCTTGTACTGATATGGGATGTGGTAATTATAATGAAAGGCTGGTACTGGCCGTGTAGTACGTGTGGTACCTTGTACTGATATGGTATGTGGTAGTTATAATGAAAGGCTGGTACTGGCCGCATAGTATGTGTGGTACCTTGTACTGATATGGTATGTTGTAATTATAATGAAAGGCTGGTACTGGCCGTATAGTACATGAGGTACCTTGTACTGATATGGTATGTGGTAGTTATAATGAAAGGCTGGTACTGGCCGTATAGTACGTGTGGTACCTTGTACTGATATGGTATGTGGTAATTATAATGAAAGGCTGGTGCTGTCCATATAGGGTATGTGTGGTACCTTGTACTGATATGGTATGTTGTAATTATAATGAAAGGCTGGTACTGGCCGTATAGTACATGTGGTACCTTGTACTGATATGGGATGTGGTAGTTATAATGAAAGGCTGGTACTGGCCGTATAGTATGTGTGGTACCTTGTACTGATATGGGATGTGGTAATTATAATGAAAGGCTGGTACTGGCCGTGTAGTACGTGTGGTACCTTGTACTGATATGGTATGTGGTAATTATAATGAAAGGCTGGTGCTGTCCATATAGGGTATGTGTGGTACCTTGTACTGATATGGGATGTGGTAATTATAATGAAAGGCTGGTACTGGCCGTATAGTACATGTGGTACCTTGTACTGATATGGTATGTGGTAATTATAATGAAAGGCTGGTACTGGCCGTATAGTACATGAGGTACCTTGTACTGATATGGTATGTGGTAGTTATAATGAAAGGCTGGTACTGGCCGTATAGTACGTGTGGTAAACTGTACTGTTAATCACATTATCTTTGTGAGAAATAATTTTGGTATTAAATTGTAAGGAGACTTCTTCACTAACTTAAATCTTTCTTGATAATTAATTCCAAGGTTACTTATTATCAATATTGAGACAGAATTTATCAATCACAAAGTCCATTATTCGGTTATAAACATTTAGGCCTAGTTTGTAACATACTTGGGTGGTCGAGTGGTGGAGTGAATAGTATTTCACCTTGCCTTTCACCAAGACATCTGAGGTTTGATTCCCTGATCAGACATGATAAGGTAGAGGGGTCACCTGTCTGAACACGTGGGTTTTCTCTGGGTACTCCTGTTTCCTTCCACATTTAGACCCCCTGCGCACTAGAATCTGGACCAACAAGAGTGATATAGCTTGTTTCATAATTGTTGTAAAATTGAATCAAGTTTATACTATATACTTGGTTTGTAAAATTAAGTGATTTACAAAAGTCAATTATTAAGTAACTGATGCTAACTTTACTTGGTATATGGTTGTATGTAAAAATGGAAATGAATACAATACAACTAGTTTTGTATAGTGATTATCTTTTTGTGAAGCAGTGATCATGAATGGGTTCTGTATTTCATGGCCATTCATGATATATATATAGATATTATTGAGTTTTGATTCTAAAGGAGAAATGTTAGAACTCGTATGATTATATGTGCTGGATGCTATGATGTGAGAGTTAAAGTGAATTGATATAACTTCTCATTTCCTAAATCGACCGTTTTATAATGTTTAAAAATGTGTACGATGTACACTATTCATGTATATTGCATAAGGGAGGCATTGCTAAGTAAATACATGTGTATCAGCCAAGATGTGGAGTCTCCTAACCCTTAGTGCTATTTAAGTGCACCTCCTTCAATGAATAGGGTAGGCATCTTTTGTAAATCTTGATGAAAATTCTCAGTCAGGATATAACTGGTGTCATAACCTGAAAACGGGCTTGTACCATTTCCTGAAATCAATAATAACACAACTAAGTGTCCTCACATGGTGTTGGCACAAGGATGGTACAATTCTTAAATCATTTCTACAACAAAATATTTTTGTCGGTCCGAGATGATTCCCCTTTCTTTAAATCATTGCTGGTACTGTTTCTTATGTCAATGTTTTTATACTCCGTTTACTTCTGTTTTGTTTATTTTGGGAAAATCTTTTATGAGATGAACAATAAAAGTACTCAATGCTGGTATCTGAGTATCTAAATACCACCAAACCTATATATTTACATATTACATCAATTCAGATTCAAAAAGTTCCATGAGTTTGTTTTATTCATGGAACTGATGTGTAAAAACTACTTCTTTTCAGACATCAAAAGTAAGATACTCAGAATATTGAGACAAGAAAGCACCTCCCGGTAATCGGGATCAACACTTGTATTTGTATGTCTATTTTGAACTAAAGGTACCTTTCCTAATGTTAATTTCTGCTTTTGTGGAAATGCTGAATCTACAAAGATTGTCATGTTTCTATTTATGTTGTTAGTAATACAAGTACCCGGTAGTGTTTTAATACTTTTATAGCAATTGTAGGAGAAAATTATCCTTTTCAACTTTTTACTATTTAACATTTGTATAATAAATTGTGGCCCATACCATATTTTTATTGTTCATATTTTTGTTTCTTTCAAGGAACATAAATCACTTGCATGTAAGTAAATATTTTTTTTAGTGAACATATTGGGAAGAATCAGGTAGAATTGTTCCTCACAAGTATGATACCTGGGTCAAGGTATTTAATCTTTCCCTAGAATCAAACGTATCCTCAGAAAATCTTGCTTACAGACAAATACTTAAAACAAGTCAGTAACTGAAAGATTCAAATTTATATTTTTTTTCTCTAGATTTATAAACTTAACTTTATACATGTATAAGTATTGTTTTTCATGATGTTTCTGCTAGATCTTTGGCTAACAAATATATTTTCACTGTTAGATGTGGCATTTGATCCCTTAATGTGGGAAAACACCTCACAAGATGTGAGTTATTGTAAGCTACATAGATTTTGTAATGTCAGTATTCATATTCCATGTATATATCAAAGTTAAATCAGGGACATGCTCACTCTGCTTCTTGTGCAATACCTGGGTGGTATATTTGTATGAAAAAAGGTACAAATGGTAAGTTTTATCCAGATTTTTATATAATATATATATCTGTATAAATATATTAAAGAACTGCATTAAAATGTTATAGATTCTGTATTGTGATGTTAGAGAGAGTTTATACAAGGTAGTTGTATATGTGCAGAGAATAAATGGTCAACAAAGTCTCAAAGTTGTGATTTGTCTGTTTACGTAGCTTGAGCACATCACTTCAGAAAAGAAGGAAATGGATGGTGAGTCCCTTATCAATTTGGGGCCAAAAAAGGGAACAAACAGGGGAGGGGGCGGGACTAAAATAAATTTGTTTTTCTTGTCAAAGAAGTTGGTGGAAAGAAGCTGAAGGAATCTGTTAAACAAAAAGTATTAAACACTTCTGACACTTCTGTTTCCGAATATTATCTTGGAATCCAAAAGACTAATCTCTCTGAAATTTCACATTGTGATACATTGTTAAATGTAAAAATGTCTAACATTGAAGTCTAGGTCACTGGTATATTCAACAGAATGTGGGGGGTACGGTCCTTATCTCATAATCCAAAAGTCATCTTCTTTAAATTTGATATTGTGAGTACAATGTAATATGTAGAGTAATAGGGATTTAAAAAGTTTCTAAGGTCAAGGTTACTGTTACTAAAATGGACCATGTGACGTGGTTGGTGTACGGTCCTGATCTCAGAACCTGAACTTCTTATCTATTCTAAAGGGGCTATTTAGTCAAATGACACTCTAAATATCAAGTAGATTCTGAAAATATATGTATTTCCTAACAAATTTTTCTGTAGTTGATAATGCAACATCCAGTGTGGTCAGTTTTATCTTTTGGGAAAGCCAGAGAAAAATATAGCTATGACTGAAATAGCACAATATCTGGGCCTATCAGTGAGAAGTAAATATAGACAGTACAACTCCGTCGACCAACAACGGTGTCAGTGAGTCTGATTTCATACATATCACATTATTACTGCTTTAAATTTACACAATACATCACAAGTTAGAATTAAAGGTATCATAATATATAAATCTAATGAGAAGTCTGGTGAATAAAGCAAGACTTTACCTTCTCTCCTCAGCTAAAAAGACATATTTGTTAGTTCACCGACAGCTGTCACTAAAACGTATAGTTGTACAGTTAAGGATTTCTAGCTTTACTGGTTAAGAACACCAGGAAAACATCGTCTCTTGTCAATTTCTCAACATGAATTGTCCATAAGGAGAATCAAACTAGATCATAATGAAGAATTTGGTAACAAGATTATTAAAAAAAAAACTTCACAAAGTTGTCCCTTTAAATTTGACCTGGTGATACAAGGTGAAAAGTAGATGTACAATAAGGGTTTTAACCTTTTAAAAAGTGTTCAAGGTACAGGTTACTGTAACTAGAAATGGACTTTAGTCTGAAGCCAAGTTTGAAGTTGAGTGAAATTTACATATAAGTGTACTGTGCTCTGATTGGTCAATTTCCAAATTTTAGTTTCCACAAGATACCTTGCTTAAATATCATTCAGTCTTGATGAAATTTCGTGTGCATCTTCCGTATACAAAGGCTGAGGCTAAGTTCAAAGTTAAGCAAAATCCGTGTTTGTACAATTACTTCCATAAATATGACCGCATTCTAATGAAACTTGTCAGTATTTATATTATACAATGACAAAGGTGAGGAAAACCTGCACACAATTTATTACTATACTGCTATCAGATTTTTCAATGGTTTCCACATAAAAGCTGTAGTAAACAAGAGGCCTAGAGGGACTGTATCGCTCACCTTAATATTTAAGCAGTCATATCAAAATATTCTCATTAAATGTTATACTGTACTACAAATCTTTCACTCACAAACTTTGTCGAATCCATCAGTTGAAACTACCAGTTAAGTAATATTTTTTTAAAGCTCATAAATTAAGGATAAATGAAATATATTTTTCCTTCAGTTTAAGTTGGTCAAGTACTGTATGTTTTCTCCATTCACTACATCTCGGGGATATTTCTCAACTTCAATATTCTCACATTTACATATTTTCTTGCGTTTAGATACAATAATGCATCAGATGGATTTCAAGTATGTCAAATTGGCGTGGGACGGGCATATAGACAAGTGTATCAAGTTGTGTCACCATTCAGAAATGATGTCACTAGAATAAGGAACAAAATATCTCGTCTGTTGGATTGATACGTCCAGAGTGAATGCATCTTGTGGTAACATTTTATAAAATGAGACCCCAGAGGGATCTTGGCGCCCACCATTGTACCATCTTCATTGGTTTATGTCATTTTGATCTTTTCTCTTATTTTCTTATCTGTTTGATCAAGTCATGTAAACAGTAAATGCACCGTTTCATGTATTTAATAAGTATAGTTCTGTCGGCCATTTTATTTATCTGATCAGTCTCAAAAGTAACCATGCACAACTATAGACCAAGGGGAAACTACATATCAAATCTGAGAAAGATCTGTCCAGAAATACCTGAGAAATAGTGATAACAAACATTCACTGTTAAAATCCAAAATTGTCGCCTTTCGGCCATTTTATTTATCTGATCAGTCTCAAAAGTAACCATGCACAACTGCAGACTAAGGGGAAGCTTCAGATCAAATTTGAGAAAGATCCCTCTGGAACTCCACGAGAAATAGCAATAACAAGAATCGTTTAAGGACGGATCACGGGCGGACCATAGACCACAGACGAAGGGTGATTTGAATAGCCCACCATCATCTGATAGTGGGCTAAAAAATCATATTGCTATGTTTGACAATGTACTTTAAAAGTGAGACTGTTGTTTTACCTATTATCTAAAAAAAAAAGAAATAAGAAATAGAACAAAAGAGATTTTTAACTTCTGGTACCTACTTTTTTCTTCTAATCAAGCTAGTTGCATGAAGCTCAAAATAAAATATGCAAAACTAGGGAACAGGAAGAACCCACTTATGATAATTTAGAAAGATCTATACAATTGTACATCACTTTTAAAAAAATAGCGAAAATAACCTTCAAACAGTCAAATTCAAGCTGTCTGCCTGGTGGTCATCTTTTTAGTGTCTTATGATCATCACTCTGAAGTGTCATACATATATAGGATCTTACACTCGTTTCCATTTCGTATGAGATTTATGAAACAAGTCTAAGAATTTTTCAATATAGCGAGCCTCTGGCGAGCTAAAATGAAAAATTTGTGACAAGTTTCATAAATTTCATATGAAATGAAAACGAGTGTAAAATCCTTTTTATCACATACTCAAGATTTGTGGCATTAATTCCAGTAAAACCACAATTTTCAAGCAACAATGAAATGGAAAAAGTCACAACTTTAACTCCAGTGCATAAGTCTGTGACGTCATGTACTTGTCTAAGGCGTGACGTCACAATTGAAATAATTGAAACTTACAACCAATCACAGGGCTGATAGGTCATATTACATGGGTTAATACGAAAACAAATATGACATGGGTTTATTCACTGGATAACACCATACATTATGTCATAAAAATGGTTTCTATGCAATAACTCTGGAAATGCTTTGCTTTTTATGATTCTTTCTACACATGCCTGTAGTATAAAGTCACCACTGAAGTTTAATTTTGAACTCAATCTAAAAAATTCTACATGACCATCAGTGGCCGTCTTACATTTTATAAAAAAGTCACATGGTATCCGTGCAATACCCTGAAAAAATACTGTAATTGTCATGCAACTGCAGATGATATTTTTTTTATCAAAGATCAGATTTTCTAGTATGCTTTCTGCCAAAGTAGATCCTCATGCATGTTTGATTGAGATATTTCATTTTTGAACACTGACTTCGGTAGAATTTTTATTTCCCATCTAACTGAAAAAAATGTGCATAACTAATAACAAATTAAAAAAGAGTCTGGATAGACTAAGAAATACCATACCAGTACTTTGAAAAAGAACGCTAACAATCTTTTAACTGACAGATTCTTAGATGACTTCCTGTCAGCCATCTTATACTTGTGATCAGTTCCAAAATAGAACATATACAACTAAGGACCAATGGGAACCAGCTTGTGAAATAGAACATACACAACTAAGGGCAGAGGAGAACCAGCTTGTGAAATAGAACATACAACTAAGGACCCAGGGGAACCAGCTTGTGAAATAGAACATACACAACTAAGGACAGAGGAGAACCAGCTTGTGAAATAGAACATACACAACTAAGGACAGAGGAGAACCAGCTTGTGAAATAGAACATACACAACTAAGGACAGAGGAGAACCAGCTTGTGAAATAGAACATACACAACTAAGGACAGAGGAGAACCAGCTTGTGAAATAGAACATACACAACTAAGGACAGAGGAGAACCAGCTTGTGAAATAGAACATACACAACTAAGGACAGAGGAGAACCAGCTTGTGAAATAGAACATACACAACTAAGGACAGAGGAGAACCAGCTTGTGAAATAGAACATACACAACTAAGGACAGAGGAGAACCAGCTTGTGAAATAGAACATACACAACTAAGGACAGAGGAGAACCAGCTTGTGAAATAGAACATACACAACTAAGGACAGAGGAGAACCAGCTTGTGAAATAGAACATACACAACTAAGGACAGAGGAGAACCAGCTTGTGAAATAGAACATACACAACTAAGGACAGAGGAGAACCAGCTTGTGAAATAGAACATACACAACTAAGGACAGAGGAGAACCAGCTTGTGAAATAGAACATACACAACTAAGGACAGAGGAGAACCAGCTTGTGAAATAGAACATACACAACTAAGGACAGAGGAGAACCAGCTTGTGAAATAGAACATACACAACTAAGGACAGAGGAGAACCAGCTTGTGAAATAGAACATACACAACTAAGGACAGAGGAGAACCAGCTTGTGAAATAGAACATACACAACTAAGGACAGAGGAGAACCAGCTTGTGAAATAGAACATACACAACTAAGGACAGAGGAGAACCAGCTTGTGAAATAGAACATACACAACTAAGGACAGAGGAGAACCAGCTTGTGAAATAGAACATACACAACTAAGGACAGAGGAGAACCAGCTTGTGAAATAGAACATACACAACTAAGGACAGAGGAGAACCAGCTTGTGAAATAGAACATACACAACTAAGGACAGAGGAGAACCAGCTTGTGAAATAGAACATACACAACTAAGGACAGAGGAGAACCAGCTTGTGAAATAGAACATACACAACTAAGGACAGAGGAGAACCAGCTTGTGAAATAGAACATACACAACTAAGGACAGAGGAGAACCAGCTTGTGAAATAGAACATACACAACTAAGGACAGAGGAGAACCAGCTTGTGAAATAGAACATACACAACTAAGGACAGAGGAGAACCAGCTTGTGAAATAGAACATACACAACTAAGGACAGAGGAGAACCAGCTTGTGAAATAGAACATACACAACTAAGGACAGAGGAGAACCAGCTTGTGAAATAGAACATACACAACTAAGGACAGAGGAGAACCAGCTTGTGAAATAGAACATACACAACTAAGGACAGAGGAGAACCAGCTTGTGAAATAGAACATACACAACTAAGGACAGAGGAGAACCAGCTTGTGAAATAGAACATACACAACTAAGGACAGAGGAGAACCAGCTTGTGAAATAGAACATACACAACTAAGGACAGAGGAGAACCAGCTTGTGAAATAGAACATACACAACTAAGGACAGAGGAGAACCAGCTTGTGAAATAGAACATACACAACTAAGGACAGAGGAGAACCAGCTTGTGAAATAGAACATACACAACTAAGGACAGAGGAGAACCA
>NW_018408778.1:166187-168123 GCF_002113885.1 Mizuhopecten yessoensis | reverse complement strand
TGAAATAGAACATACACAACTAAGGACCGAGGGGAACCAGCTTGTGAAATTTGAACAAGCTTTCACTAGTGCTTCCTTACAGACAGAACACATAAATGATTAACCTTTTAACTGTCAAATTTTAAGATGGTGGCCGTCTTTTTCTTTGATCAATCTCAAAATTGAGCATGCACAATTAAGCATTAAGAGGAACCTGCTTGTGAAATATGAGAAAGATCTCTTTAAGATTTTATGAAAAAGAGCAATAAAAACTTTAAAAACCATCTTGTTTTTCCAATCAGTATCAAATGAAAACTACACAGGTCATACCAATAGGTTATATAGAGGTTCACCAACAAGTGATGGTTAGTTATCATGTTTAACTCAAGTTATATAATTTTCAAATAGAATCAAGACACAAGGTTTACTGAGTGTCTTTTACAATTTGAAAATTAACTATGACAGTTAGGTATAAATTATAATCAACCATCACTTGACATTATGATATTAGAAGCTGACCAATGAAATAATTCACGGTGGGTAACCAAAAATGTTTACCAAGCAACTCCTGGCAGGTTTATCCAATCATTCGGAAGTGGGGAAAATACCATTACAATATGAAAAAGTACATAAACTCTAATTACAGTGGAATTAATACATTTATTGAAGTTTCTTCATTCAAAATAGAAGTAAACAAAATTGTAAAGATATATATACTCATCCAAAAATCTGCCAACATTAAAATCATAGCATGTACTGAACAGCAAATCAAGTGACCTCCCTTGTTTGTCACTCTATTCCACAGTTGACGTTAGGTATCACAGGACGGAGAATTCCTTACATTTTGTAGTGTCAGGAAAACAACACAGAATATTCCTCTTTACCACAACACAATGTTACTAGTCTGAGGTTCAGGACTGTTCCACCTCTGGTATATAATACTACACAGGATTGAATATGCTAGTACAGACGTAGTAGCCTTTTTGATATATCACTAACGTTACATCTAGGGTCTGGGGCAGATCCATTCGATCTCTTTGGTGTACTTTTTAAGATCAAACACACAGGGGCATACTTCAAGGTGACCTTTCACAAAGATGCAGACTGTAAGGTCATACTTTCAACATCACTGACGTCATAGCTCAGTCTCTGGCTGGTGCAGGCCTACTAAACCTTTTGTTTTGGTGTACTATCTAACACTGAACACCTAGTGCATCAATGATGTCACAGTTAGTTTCTGGCAGGTACAGGCCCATTAGACCTATTGTTTTGGTTTGCCATCTAAGACTGGACACACACGAGTGCTGACTGTAAGGTCATCCTTTCTATATCATTGATGTCATAGGCTAGTTTCTCATGATCTGTCATGGTGTCATAATGAAGATTCTGAAACTGAAAAACACATTTCAAGTTAAAACCTACAAGACGTGAAGTATTTGCAAAAGATATCTACCACATGTAGATACATATACTAGAAAAATTATAGAAAATTCTTGTAATTATTTACCACAACATTAAAAACTGAACCAACTTGCTTTTTCGATAACGATTTAGTGACCATCTTTTTTATACAATGAAGAAGTAACATGTATATAACCAGCTGCAATTTTACTTTAAATGAGTTCCTCTTTGGAATCATGAAGTCTAGAGCCATGATCTTTGTCCTGAAGTTTGCTGGAGCAAAGGGCTATAATTATTTTAAAACGAATGTCCGTCGCATCACATGGGGTCAATACCTATTAAAAACTTCAAATGAGTTCTGCAGAAAAGTGAGTCTTAAGAGCAATAGTTGGCCAGGATAATTTACCAGGATGGAGAGCTTACAAGATTGTTCAAATAAATGACTGCTGTGAAAATGTCCAGGTATATAGCATTTATTCAGATCTTTCAATCATACGATAGGAAAACTATATCCAGATGAAACCTGAGAAATGTACTTCATCAGATATATATATAT
>NW_018408778.1:164693-165542 GCF_002113885.1 Mizuhopecten yessoensis | reverse complement strand
TATTATTATTATAAGACGGAGCTTCAACGTCTTGAAGCTCCATCTTGTTTATATCTATATATATTTATCTATAAATATATCCTTTGTACCGATATTTACTTTCCGTGATGGAGCTCTTCTGAATACCATTGGGTATCCATCTTTGATTTATACCAGTACCTACCTACGACTATAGACAACCAGGACGTTGGTTCTCTCCCACTCCACCAGGAGGCCCATATGTACTACATCGTATTATTTAGGCATGTAACTTTGCTTTCTTTTTTTGCGATTATAAATAGATAATATACAAATGTACTCTGAAAGAAGTGACACCTTTCCTATGGTCACATATATAATGGTCACTTTTACATGAAAATTAGCATCTTTACTAAAATGAGACACAATCTGCTGCGGATGCTGGGGATCAACCCTGCACCTTCCTGGTGCTCAAGTACTATAGATCCTACAGCCACATTGGCAGGTTTTAAACAAAGATATGATAGGTCACTTCCAACTAGAATTCTCAGTTCTCACTGTTATTGATCAAGACAGGATCAATCCTTTGTGTTATCAATAAGATTTATGTAGCCCAGACACACATCACTTCACGGCTGACAAAGTATCTGTGGTCATTCTTTACTGCTATCAGAAGCAGATCTATATATTGATAGCTGATTTCCAGTACACGTACCCGCAATGAGACAATTTTTTCCATTTTTAAGGACTTGAGAATCGTCATACCTTTGTTAAGTTTTCCCGACAGGTGTCCAAGGATGCATTGATTAACATGGTGGCAATTGTTTTAGTTGACACCTCGTTTCGGTCAGAAATTATACCTCCCTGCATCACAGATTTCCAGTTTTTCCT
>NW_018408778.1:155774-156450 GCF_002113885.1 Mizuhopecten yessoensis | reverse complement strand
TTGTTATCTACAAGAATCATTTATCAAAATGTATAATCAAAACCTGAAGCCTGATTTGATTTTGGAATGACAGTAATATTGCATTATTTACATGTGATATCCACCGAGCCACAAATTGCCGGTTCTGGTCCCATCTCCCAAAAAAAAGAAGTATGGCAAGTTCTGGTCCCATCTCAAAGACAGAAGTATGGCCGGTTCTTGTCCCATCTCCAAGACAGAAGTATGGCCAGTTGTGGTCCCATCGACCAAACACAAATGTGGCCAGTTTTTGTCCTATCTCCCAAAACAGAAATATGGCAAGTTCTTGTCCTATCTCCCAAAACAGAAATATGGCCAGTTCTGGTCCCATCTCCCAAGACAGAAGTATGGCCAGTTCTGGTCCCATCTCCCAAAACAGAAATATGGCCAGTCCTGGTCCCATCTCCAAGACAGAAGTATGGCCGGTTCTTATCCCGTCTCCCAAACACAAGTATGACCAGTTCTGGTCCCATCTCCCAAACACAAGTATGGCCAGTTTTGGTCCCATCTCCAAGACAGAAGTATGCATGGCCAGTTGTGGTCCTGTCTCCCAAACAAAACATGGCAAGTTTTGGTCCCATCTCCCAAAACAGAAGTATGGTCGGTTCTTGTCCCATCTCCTAGATAGAAGTATGGCCAGTTCTGGTCCCATCTCCCT
>NW_018408778.1:154791-155038 GCF_002113885.1 Mizuhopecten yessoensis | reverse complement strand
CTGACAGGTGAACATAACACCGTTTACTGTCACAGACATGATACTAGAGTCCTAGGTAAGATTGATAACATGGAACAGCAGAATATATAAGGTTATATTAATCATGTTTAATTAAATGATAACTAGAATACTGAAAGGTCAACAAGGGCCTTCCAGCTTGCCTGATAATATACATTCAAATAATTGTAAATCAGAAACTATGACTAATATCTTTAATTTCAAATTATAAGTAAGTTGGTTCACATCT
>NW_018408778.1:102021-154384 GCF_002113885.1 Mizuhopecten yessoensis | reverse complement strand
TTGTTATCTACAAGAATCATTTATCAAAATGTATAATCAAAACCTAAAGCCTGATTTCATTTTGGAATGAGAGTAATATTGCATTATTTACATGTGATATCCACCGAGCCACAAATTGCCGGTTCTGGTCCCATCTCCCAAAAAAAAGAAGTATGGCCAGTTCTTGTCCCATCTCCAAGACAGAAGTATGGCAAGTTCTGGTCCCATCTCAAAGACAGAAGTATGGCCGGTTCTTGTCCCATCTCAAAGACAGAAGTATGGCCGGTTCTTGTCCCATCTCCAAGACAGAAGTATGGCCAGTTGTGGTCCCGTCTACCAAACACAAATGTGGCCAGTTCTGGTCCCATCTCCCAAAACAGAAATATGGCCAGTTCTGGTCCTATCTCCAAAAAAAGAAATATGTCCGGTTCTTGTCCCATGTCCGAGACAGAAGTATGGCTAGTTCTGGTCCCATCTCCCAAAACAGAAATATGGCCAGTTCTGGTCCCATCTCCAAGACAGAAGTATGGCCGGTTCTTGTCCCATCTCCAAACACAAGTATGGTCAGTTTTGGTCCCATCTCCAAGACAGAAATATGGCCAGTCCTGGTCCCATCTCCAAGACAGAAGTATGGTCGGTTCTTATCCCGTCTCCCAAACACAAGTATGGCCAGTTCTGGTCCCATCTCCCAAACACAAATGTGGCCAGTTTTGGTCCCATGTCCAAAATTAGATATATGGCCGGTTCTTGTCCCATCTCCCAAACTCAAGTATGGCCAGTTTTGGTCCCATCTCCAAGACAGAAGTACATGTATGCATGGCCAGTTGTGGTCCCGTCTCCCAAACAAAACATGGCCAGTTTTGGTCCCATCTCCCAAAACAGAAGTATGCTCGGTTCTCGCCCATCTCCTAGATAGAAGTATGGCCAGTTCTGGTCCAACCTCCCTGACAGGAGTATATATGGTCAGTTTTTGTCCCATCTCCTAGCTATATATAGATAGAAGTATGGCCAGTTCTTGTCCCACATATGTGGCCAGTTTTGGAATACACTTCAGTTTTTACGTCTACAAATTGAGCGACCAATTCATTATCTAGTCAAATTCTTATAATTAAACTTTACAACTAAAAAAGAAAACTTCTATAGCAAAAAAGTAGGTCTCATTATTATTTACACCAACAACAGTATTTTTTTATGAATGGCACAATTATTTGTTTATGTTTATCAATTAAATACCATGGTTTTCTTTTATGTTGATCAATTATAAAAGCCATGCTTTAAATGCCATGTGTGCAGGCTAGTTTGAGTGCCAATTTAGGCGAGTCAGAGTACCTTCTATAACCTCATCTACTCTCTCAAAGTTGGTTGCTAATAAGGCCATGTCTAGATCTTCACTTGTCATCGGGATACTTTTCCATACCGTCAGTTCAAAAAGTGACCACCATAGTGAAACCTTACCTTACACTTGATACAAAGCAATGAAAAAGCAAGTTACGAACAATATCAAACTATTAGATTTTTACTATAGCCTTGTAAATATACTGTTAAACTATGTCATACTCTATACAGGGAAATGTTCGCCCTGTCAAATTTTCACCTTCAACTGGTAGAATCTGTTATAGTATTAATTTCACCCATCATATGTTATTACTATATTATAGCATATCTTTTAACTGTTGACATTGAGACATGATATACAGGTAAACAAGGGATTAAACTGAATATACAGGTAAACATCAGGTAAACAAGTGATTACATTTAATATATACAGGTAAACATTGAGACATGATATACAGGTAAAAAAGGGATTAAACTTAATATACAGGTAAACATCAGTTAAACAAGTAATTACACTAACATATACAGGTAAACATTGAGACATGATAAAGAGGTAAAAAAGGGATTACAATTAATATACAGGTAAACATCAGGTAAACAAGTAATTACATTTAATATATACAGGTAAACATTGAGACATGATATACAGGTAAACAAGGGATTAAACTTCATATAAACAGGTAAACAATGAATTAATCTTAATAAATACAGGTAAACATTGAGACATGATATACAGGTAAACATTGAGACATGATGTACAGGTAAACAAGGGATTGATACAACGTGTTGTCAGATACATGTCAGTGGGGAATAATGAATACTTTATTGTAAGAATTTCAACAGTTTGACTCAAAGCAGGAATTCATGGTCTGGAATTTAAACTTAAATTTAAACTTTATATGATAGACATGATATTATTTTCTCAACATTGAGACGAAAGTGTCTGGGCCTGCCGTTATCAAACTGCTCTCAGGCGCAAACTTTTATTTCTTATTCTGTGCTCAAATCTTAACTTAAGTCAGAAAATACCTTTGAATGTTGCATGTTATTTGGTAGTTAAGTACCATTCCTATGTTAAAGCTTTACTTACTGATCCCATCAAAAGAATCTGATTTATATATAAAGCACAAAACATGAGTTACCAATACAGACCCAGATTTACCAATATAGGTCCTGGTTTACCAATACAGGCCCTTGTTCACCAATAAAGGTCAAGGTTTACCAATACAGGGCCTGGTTTACCAATCTGAATATAGGTCATGGTTTACCAATACAGACCCAGGTACCAATACTAGTGTGTAGTCCTGATTTACCAATATAGGTTCTTGTTTGCCAATATAGGTCCTGGTTTACCACTACTGGCCCTGGTTTACCAATACAGGCCCTTGTTTACCAATATAGGCCCTGGTTTACCAATACAGGTCCTGATTTACCAATATTGGTCTTGGTTTACCAATACAGGCCCTTGTATACCAATATTGGCCCTGGTTTACCAATACAGGTCCTGGTTTACTAATACAGGTCCTGATTTACCAATATAGGTTCTTTTTCACCAATATAGGTCCTGGTTTACCACTACTGGCCCTGGTTTTCCAATACAGGCCCTTGTTTACCAATATAGGCCCTGGTTTACAAATACAGGTCCTGATTTACCAATATAGGTTCTGGTTTACCAATACAGGCCCTGGTTCACCAATATAGGTTCTGGTTTACCAATACAGGCCCTGGTTCACCAATATAGGTTCTGGTTTACCAATACAGACCCTGGTTTACCAATACTAGTGAATAGTCCTGATTTACCAATATAGGTTCTTGTTCACCAGTATAGGTCCTGATTTACCAATACAGGCCCTGGTTTACCAATACAGGCCCTTGTTTACCAATATAGGTCCTGATTTTGCAATACAGGTCCTGATTTACCAATAATGGTCCTGGTTTACCAATACAGGCCCTGGTTCACCAATATAGGTCCTGGTTCACCAATACAGGCCCTGGTTCACCAATATAGTCCATTGTTTACCAATACAGGCCCTTGTTTACCAATATAGGTCCTGGTTTACCAATAAAGGTCCTTGTTTGACTGCAGCCATGNACTAGTGAGTAGTCCTGATTTACCAATATAGGTTCTTTTTCACCAATAAAGGTCATGGTTTACCACTACTGGCCCTGTTTTACCACTACATGCCCATGTTTACCAATATAGGCCCTGGTTTACCAATACAGGTCTTGATTTACCAATATAGGTCCTGGTTTACCAATACAGGCCCTGGTTCACCAATATAGGTTCTTGTTCACCAATATAGGTCCTGGTTTACCACTACTGGCCCTGGTTTACCAATACAGGCCCGTGTATACCAATATTGGCCCTGGTTTACCAATATAGGTTCTGGTTAACCAATACAGGTCCTGGTTTACCAATACAATTGAGTAGTTCTGATTTACCAATATAGGTCCTGATTTAGCAATACAGGCCCTGGTTTACCAATATAGGCCATTGTTTACCAATACAGGCCCTTGTTTACCAATGTAGGTCCTGGTTTACCAATAAAGGTCCTTGTTTGACTGCAGCCATGATTGTATATTGCCTTCTTTATGGTATCTGCTATAGGATCAGTCCTAATACGCATGGCACATGTACTTGTAATTACCAAAACAGTCACACTATTAAATGAAATCCAAAACTTACTTGTCAAAGCAACCATTCTGTAAAACATCCCTTTTCTCTTTAAGGTGTGTATGCTCCATCCTTAAGGCAATATCTAATAATGAATCTGTAATAAATAAAACCAACTTAGCAATGGTCAATATATATTGGAGTGGGGTACTAAGTGAAATTAGTGACTACATTACTGACCTCAACCTCTAGGAACTGGACTGACTTAAGGTGGCTCAATACACTACTTTTTTCGGAAGTACGTCACAAAATTGGACGCTGATGAAGATGTGTTGAGTAACCTTAACACTGCTTGTTTTCCTGATGATGTTAAATAACTACCCATTAGTTACATAACCTTAACACTGCTTGTTTTCCTAATGATGTTAAATAACTACCCATTAATTACATAACCGTCAGGAGAGCGGGCAATGATAATAGCTGGTGACATCATCATCAAGAGAATGATGTTAAATAACAATGACATCAGAAGATAAAGCAGTGTTAAATAGCTAGCATTACAGCTTCAACTCCTGGGCCCGTATTCATGAAACCGTTCTCATGCTCAAGCCAGACTCTGTGCTCAAGCCAAATTTCTTGAAACTCACTTAAATCGCGTCTAACGATAAAAAAATAAATTGTAAATATTAAAAAAACACATCCCGCTTTAGGTTTCTTCATATTTTTTCCCAAATAATTGACAAAATAAGATTTTTTGTATTAACCAAACAAGAAATTTGGCTTGAGCATGAGAACAGTAGCGATCAAGTTTTCTTTGTGAAAAAATAAAAAACAACTTTTAAGAAGCCTTGTAATGTATACAACTTGAATATTGCAAAATTATTTCCACAGGTTGATTAAATTCCTTTTTGAGTATGAGACATCCTTGTTATGAATACATCAAATGAATCACCTGCATTAACATAGTGAGTGGAGACGCGTGTAATGATCTTGTATGATATGTTTGATGTAGTTTACACAGTCTTTCAACACTACACAGTAGATATTTTATTGAAAGGGGAAAGTTTGATAAAAATTAAAACTAGATATTCCAGGAAAGAAAAATTATTGTTCATACCAAGTTGAATAGTTAATGCCCTAGCTAATCCTTATGGCAATCTTGATCTTGAATTGAATCAAATGTAATCAGATACGATAAGCTCTTTTTTGTTCAAATTTTATCTCAGGCAAAATACGACCAAGTAATCAGGATCCTGTGATGCGATTGCAGTACCAACTGACAAAATAACACTTACCAAAACTGAATTCCACAGCGTCATTAGGGTTGTTGGGTAGAACAAACCCATACTCTACTAACAAGTGAGCGTTGTCATGGTTACCGTAGGATATAAACACCTGATCGTACTTCCTGTATGTGTTCTCAGTCTGGATCTCATAGCAATTACTGTTTACATTGAAAGCTGCAGTTATCTGAAAGCAGACAATATTTTATGATTAAAAGGGGCAATCTCAGTGCAGATGCCATTTGCAAAACTGATACAAGGTGAACAGTGAAAAACATTGTTTATACATCAGTACCAGGAAAAGGATTGGGAAAGAATTGAACGACCAGAATATTTGTAGCTTATAACCTGTAGACAACTGGAATTAAAGCTACCTCACCACCCAATCCAGTCCTGCAACTCAACAAACACTAATTCATGATAAGATATATATTACCGTCCCTTTGATGTTTCTACCTATTGTTCTATAGATTTATGTGTTCAGGGAACACCCCATAATCAGGATCCTGTGATTCGATTGCATATATATAAAGAAAATCAGCTTTTATCGAATGAAAATCTATATTGTCATCTGTGATCTGTATTTCAGCAGATTACGTGATCTGGACTTACATTAGCATCATATGAATGGTTAAGCAGGTCCAGGAATGGTGCCAGGGCTAGGTGGTTCCCGTCAGCCAGGAATTCTTCACACAAGTTGTGTTTATAGTACACAGATCTAGTGTTGACAGAATACCAAGCCCACAAAAAATCTGGAAGTGTTATAACTGGTGCTAACTCAGGCCAGCAGGACCTGATAAAGTCTGTAACCAACTTAAATGCTGTGTGTACTTTTGAGATCTCTGTTGAGGCTCGTGACCTTACAGTTTTGGGTAGGAGATTCAGTTCAGTCTCGGAGAAAAAGGAAGGTGTAGTGTACTTCTTAGGTAATATGTTGATGTAAGGATACCAGAATGATGATTCATGTTTTGCTTTTTCAGCTAATAGAAAAATTGACATAGCTTGTTGAGAAGATAACCGTTTGTCCCATCTGAAACACAAATAATCAGAATTTATGAATTTGAACATAATGATCGTTATTATTGTAATGGATGCGTGCCTACAGTTCGTTACCAAGTTTTATCTTGGACCCAGTAACTGTTGTAACAAATAAATGCCGACAATATATACCAAATAATGGCCATCTATCTGACTCAAATAACTATTACCTAATGATTCAACAAACTACTGCCTCAAATCACTACTGCCTAAACTACACCCGGTAGACATTTTACAACTAAAACACTGTATCACAATATATCCATCACCCTGTATCAACAGTAAGTAGCGCCTTACTGCAACACCCGTGACTGTGTACACCCTTTACCGCGACACACCTCGACCACGTCACCCTTTACCGCCACTACCTTTTGAACAAATCACCCTAGATGCCTTGGTAAACTCTGAAGTATTGGTACAACCTGTGTCTTGGTACCTGTCACTCTGTATCTATCAAAAGTATGTCGCCCTGTACTGCTATACCCTGTGACTATGTGCACTACCCAGTAATACAATTTATTTTGACATAAACTATAAAGAAGTACAGTGGAACCCTAGCTTATGCAGCTTAAGGCCCAAACTTATTAAGCTTTGTCATTGCTTACCGTTTTAGGGGTGTTCGATCGCCATAGTAAGAGAGAGCTTTTCATCTGATGGAACCTCTACTTATGTACCTAGCCATCTAATGAAATGCCTTCTTTTATTAGCCAATAAAAACTACTCTTACTTCCAAAAGAAATAACTAGAGCAAATCTATACTATACATGTAGATCATTTATTGAACAATGCAATTACCAAAGAATCAATCGCTTCATTATTCAGGATCATGTCAGAAAATGTAAATTTGTGATCATTTAAGTTAAAGGGTACCAACAAGTTAATCTATAATATTACCACTGTCACGTGTGTGAAATATTTGTTTAAGACATTTGGAAAAGATGTATTCCATAAAAATCATGTTGTAATGCTTTTTACAAAGTTATAGCTGTTCAAAATTTGAATGTAATGAAATAGATATAATAAAAAATAGAACACAGAAAAACTGCAGGGGTCATACTCAGGTTCTTTCCATTGCAAGACATTCACTTTACCAATGTTGCCATATAGTAACTTTAATGGCACAGCATCAAAAAGAGTGTCCAATTTATGGGTGACAAAGCTTGAGAAAAAGGGAAACCATGACATGAACACTGAAGATACATGACATGACAGAACGTTATAATCTAATCAAGGAAAAATTGTTTTGGCATTTTTCTATAGAAGGGAAATTTTCTCCAATCAAAAAAAGAACTCTTCACTGTTATAACTGATACAGTGGTACCCTTGACCTTAAAGGATCATTCTGGGGAGGTTGGGTGGGGCAGTGGATAACGCACTCGCCTTCACCAAGGCGGGCGGGGTACGATTTCCTGATCGGACGTGTATAGGTATGGGGTGACCTGCCCGACTACGTGGGTTTTCTCCAGGCACTCAGGTTTCTTCCCATATTAAGATCCCTGCGCGCTAACCTCCAGGCCAACAAGAGTCGTTTATGTAAGTTGTAATGTTTCATTATTGTTGTAAAATAAATGAAGTATATTTATACATCATTTTGGTAAATTCCATGACTATCTAGGATCAAATTAACAAGTATTCTATGAGGAATGCTAAAGCAATACATGTCCCATACCAAACAATACATGTCCCATACCAAACAATACAAATATGAAAGGTAATGAAGTGATATTAATAGATGCCTGTCAATCAATTCTGCCTTTGTTTATGATAATGTTGATGTTTCAGCAGTTGAATAAAGGATATAATTGTATAAGTTTTTAGTGACTTACAACAACCATATAAACATTTTTTCTGTTGTAGATGTTGAGAAATATAAATATTGTTTTTCTTCTATCGACCAGCAGGTTTAACGGGGTGAAAGTATCCCGGTATACAGTAGTGGTTTCCCTTCATATCCCGCTAAAAAGTTTTGACAATGATAATTGTTGAAACAAAAACTAATCTTGCCTATGGTGAATTGTGACCCCTTGTGAAGTATGCATGGTGCTGTCACTTTCCTGGATATCATGGGATTTACTTTATCAGGTAATAACAACAGATCCTAGAAGGATCTTGGTGCCAACAATCAAAGTACAATGTATCTTTATCAGATCTACAAAAGATGATCTTTTACTTTCTTTGCTCTTCATTTTTCTTACTATTACCCAATCCTATGTTGAAAATCCTGAATAAGAAACTTGTACATTAAATTAAGCCTTGCAATGTCATATGTATTTTGCCACTATGGCAACAGTAATTGTATAAGAATATAAACCAATGTGTTTTTCCAGTCAGTTTCAAAACTAAACATGCACAACCATTGACCAAAGAGAACGTACATATGAAATTTGAGAAAGATGATCTCTTTAGGGCTTTCTGAGAAATAGAGATAACAATCCTTAACTGTCAAATCCAAGATGGCCACCGGTCGGCCATTTTGTTTATCTTATCAGCCTCAATAGTAAGCTTCTGCAGCTAGTGACTGAAGGGAACTTTCTGAGAAATAATGATAACAAGAATAGTTTAAGGACGGACAGACCACGGACAAAGGGCAAGTTATATAGCCCACTTTCTGATGATGGTTGGCTAAAAATTGGAGAAAACACAAAATGATATGCTTGTCACACAATTAGGTCACTTTATCCTTTCAAGCTAAAACATATTTTTACACTGGAGGATACAGTTGCGGAAAAAAATTATATCAAAGGAGATTTACTTAAAAGAAAAATTGACAACATTTACAGTAAAACTTGCTCACTTCCTAATATGACCTCTGAGACTTGTTAACACAGTGTGTGGAGTGATGAGGAGATGATGTGGGATAGATACAATGATGCTGCCTGGAGTGATGGGCTGGTGGGTCATCAAACCTCTACCAGTATCTGTGTGGAAAAACAGAGATATTAGAGACAGCATACTAACTTTTACACAATGTATATAACACTATGAACCAGTACAAAATAATAATAATAATAATAATTTGAGGTTCTTATATACCGCTTTATCACAACCTAGTTCATAGGTCGTCTCAAAGCGGTTCACAAATTATTATCCATGGTTAAAGGGCCTTGACAACCAGCCAATTTCTTTCTCAACTCCCGGTGCTGCCATTTCCGCGCTCACAGCTAGCATTTTACAATCCTAGCACTGCCCAACCACGTACTCATTTACAGCTGAGTAGACTGGAACAAGCAAAGTAAAGTATCTTGCTCAAAGATACAACCGGTGCCGTGCCTTGACTCGAACCCGCAACCCTTTGGTCACGAGCCCCGCATCCTACCACTAGACTACCGTGCCTCCAACAAATATACAACTGGAGATAAGAACACTGAGAGGAAGAGAATTAAGATAGACTTGAAAACTAGTTTTTTAAATAAGCAAGTATTTTAACATGAGACACTGTAAAATAAACCTAAAACAAAATAAGAGTATTACATACAAAGATTAAGTGATCTTTAAAAAATAAACATTCAAATCAGCTCTATTTGACCAAAGGAGAAATACGAATCTACATGTAATGACAGGTACAGCAATTTAATAAAGTTTAACTGTAGTCTAGTCTGCAAACCAGAATTTATCTCAGCATATTTTATTCTATTTTTTATTTTATTTTATAATACAATGGTAAACATTTCATACATTATCATCGTAGATCTAGAGGAACAAAATAGCAAGATTGTTTAAAAATCTGCATTGCTGTCTGAATTTCCTTGTGAGCTTACTCGCTGTTACCACAACGATGGATAGCCAGCACAGGCTCGTTCTATTGCCTTATTCTCTTTACTATTTATTTCTTGATCCTTGTACATCTGGTTGCATGATATGTTTGTCTGCAAAGATGTGGCAGTTATACCAGTAGGTCGTCCATGTCTAAGCAGTTTATTGCTTCATTGTCCATTTTTCAGGTTTTAATGCTTTAATCAAACAAAATTTGCCATTTGGTCTATTCTCTTTGAAATTGTTTGTAAAGCTTTCTCTCTTAATAATACAGCAATGCATTTCTGGATAGCATCTCTTAATGTTTCTGGATATTTAATATTTTAATCTATACCCTGCTGACTATAATTTATCTACTAACTAGATTATTTGAGTTCTGTCATGGACTTTTGTAATCTACTCCATTATTCTGTTAAGTAAAATTTATTTATACCAAACAGATTTTACTAACAATAGAGTTTAACCGACTCTTATTAAGAAGTCTATACCAGCTACATTGTATACTCTACTTACTAGAGTTTATCTAAGTTCCATTTAGTTAAGTTAGTTAACCATCATGAACAAGGAAAAAATTACTAAAGCCCCTTTTGCTGTACCCAGCTAGCAGTCAGACGTTGGTCAAATGTTGGGCCAATGTAACACCAAACATTGGTCCAAACATACGACAACCAGTGTTGGCTCGACATACGTTTGTCCACCGTAGTGAAGTTGGCTCGACGTCGGAGCTAAGCGTTGGTTAAATGACAGGTAACGTTGGGCCAACGCTGGCTCAACACTTAATTCTGATGTTGGCCCAACATTCTGTTAACGCATGTAATATAACGTTGGGCTAACGTCAGTACATCGGTTGTCTAATGTCGGGTACTGCATCTGGTGCAGTATTGTAAAGTTGGGCCAACGTCATTACATCGGTAGACCAATGTCAGGTACCAACTCAAGTACAACAGTGGTCACAAGTTGGTACTATACCTTTTGTAAAGGAAATGTAACACTGCATGGCTACAATTAACAAATGTCGGAATGATGTTATTATAATAATTATAATAATAATACTGGACGCAGGCAATATGCCTATATATCCAGATCTGGAATATCGTCAGACACTATGCTGACGCCCCAGCAATGAATAAGTTCATTATTGTCTATCTCATGGTTATAGAAACAATCAGGTTGTCCCCAATACTTATCCAGACGGGATATTACCCTTTTCCCTGCATGTACATTTTGTCAATCTTTCCGTCCTCACTTGTTGATGATCAATAAAGGAAGAAACACAAAGGGTAAGTATTTCGTTATGACACACCGATAATAAATTTACAAGTTCAATTCATTTAATGATAATCGAATAGTTTTGCATGAAGCAAATCCATATTTTTAGTTTGGTGAAACAAAATACTTGCACAATGTCAGCAATTCAAACAATGATATTAAAGTAACAGGAATGGCTTCTTTTGAATAAGTATTTATTTAGCCGCTGTTGTATGAGAAACACAGGCTCCTGGCTGCCATCTCCTGTTAAGCAACTTCGTGTGCACCTGAAACATACAAAATATTAAAATCATGAGTATTACTTTTAACTGATTTACCTCAATATTCTGCAGTTTAAACAACAAGAATTGTGATAATGATTTATCAAACAGTAGGATCATTACCATATAGCCTACATAGTATACTATGATTTGACTTCAATTTCAAAGAATTTCACAATCATGGAAAATTTTAACAAATTTGGATGAAAAATGAGGTCCCTTTCTACATGCACTAAACTAGTTAACTCATTCACCCCTGAAGACACATTTGAACTCTTCCATATCAAAGGATGGAAAAGTTCATTATGAAATTTCAGGGATGAATGAGTTAATCAACAGTGATGTACGTAAACAAAAATGATATAAATAAAATAAATAGAAATATCAGTATGGTACATGTAGCATATTGTTTACAGTATATGTTTAAATATTAGATTTATTCTTAAAGTATTAAATATTTCGATGATTTATATTATATAAATATATATTGATGGGATATATAGACGTATATATTGTTGTTAAACCTGAAGAGCCCTGTGAAGGGTGAAAGCAGCTAGTTTTTTTAGTCGGTCGTTAGATCTTATTTTTTCTATACCGGTATTGCTCTTTTGAAATAAACCTGAAGAGACCTAGGTGTGAAGGGTGAAAGCAGCTAGTTTTTTTAGTCGGTTGTTAGATCTTATTTTTTCTATACCGGTATTGCTCTTTTGAAATAAACCTGAAGAGACCTAGGTGTGAAGGGTGAAAGCAGCTAGATTTTTGGTCGGTCGTTAGATCTTATTTTTCTATATATTTATGTGATATATAGAAATTATACCAAATACATGTATCATGTTATGTTTCAATGAGTGCCGCGATTTTGACTCACATATGATGATTATATATACATATACCAACCGATATTTTTCATAGATTATGTGTATAATAAAATAGGATAGGTATGAAATGTATTTATGTAATCACAAACATATACAAAATTTCACACTATTATCTTATGAGTATAAGCAGATCGCGTGCATTAAATGTTTAATCCAGAAATACAGTGTAATTCACCTTCTAGTAGTAAGCATATTTTACTTTAAATAACAGTTAGTTACATGCAGACTGATAAAGAATATGAACAAAACGCATGACAACATATCTAGAGCATACTTACTTGGAATAATAGTCTTTTTGCAGCTTTGAAATACGACAAGTTTGTGTCCAGCATCAATTGCAAACAAAGGAGATGTATTTGGCAGAAACCGTTGACCCCCATTCAAAATCAGCAAGGATATATGTGCTGACCGTAGCTATATTTACGTGAGATAAGGGGATTTGCCGTCATATGTGCAATGTTTTGTGCATGGCAAATATTGGCATGATTTTTTAAAACATTCCTTATTCAAATTAACTTCGAAAAAAAATTCATATTAGAACTCCACGTTTGAATTAAATTCAGTTCAAATGTCTAGTTGTTGGCAATGCGTCGGCCCAACGTTGTAGAAAAACGCCAGCTTCAAACGAAATATATGCACTGTGTTATCGCATAAAAAATTGCAATGGTGTCAGTCCAACGCTGTAGTTATCTTTGTCGAACTGACCATGGCCCAACTGATGTTATAGAAAACAATATGTCGGCCCAACCAGGCACCGACATTATAGAAAACAATATGTCTGCCAACCAGGCACCGACATTTTAGAAAACAATGTCGGCCCAATGTGGCACCAATGTTGTGAAATACCAAATTTAAATAAAATACAGCAATGTATAAATTAATGTTCTGCAACGGTATCGCTCCATGCCTGTTGTATCAACTTCATTTTAAATGACCAGGTATATTAACGTTTTGTTGTCGGCCCAACGTGGTTCCGCCATTGTAGAAAACAATGTGCCGCCCAACGTTGCATGAATGTTATAGAAAAACAATGTCGGTTCAACGTGATACCAATGGTATAGAAAACAATGTCGGTTCGACGTGATACCAATGGTATAGAAAAACAATGTCGGTTCAATGTGATACCAATGGTATAGAAAAAAATGTCAGTTTAACGTGATACCGATGATATAGAAAAACAATGTCGGTTCAACGTGATACCAATGGTATAGAAAACAATGTTGGTTCAACGTGATACCAATGGTATAGAAAAACAATGTCGGTTCAATGTGATACCAATGGTATAGAAAAACATGTCAGTTTAACGTGATACCGATGATATAGAAAAACAATGTCGGTTCAACGTGATACCAATGGTATAGAAAACAATGTTGGTTCAACGTGATACCAATGGTATAGAAAAACAATGTCGGTTCAATGTGATACCGATGGTATAGAAAAAAATGTCAGTTCAACGTGATACCGATGATATAGAAAAACAATGTCGGTTCAACGTGATACCAATTGTATAGAAAACAATGTTGGTTCAACGTGATACCGATGGTATAGAAAACAATGTTGGTTCAACGTGATACCGATGGTATAGAGAACAATGTTGGTTCAACGTGATCCCAATGGTATAGAAAACAATGTTGGTTCAACGTGATACCGATGGTATAGAAAACAATGTTGGTTCAACGTGATACCGATGGTATAGAAAACAATGTCGGTTCAACGTGGTAACAATGGTATAGAAAACAATGTCGGTTCAACGTGGTAACAATGGTATAGAAAACAATGTCGGTTCAACGTGGTAACAATGGTATAGAAAACAATGTCGGTTCAACGTGGTAACAATGGTATAGAAAACAATGTCGGTTCAACGTGGTAACAATGGTATAGAAAACAATGTCGGTTCAACGTGGTAACAATGGTATAGAAAACAATGTCGGTTCAACGTGGTAACAATGGTATAGAAAACAATGTCGGTTCAACGTGGTAACAATGGTATAGAAAACAATGTCGGTTCAACGTGGTAACAATGGTATAGAAAACAATGTCGGTTCAACGTGATGCTGATGGTATTGAAAAACAATGTCGGTTCAACGTGATACCAATGGTATAGAAAATAATGTCAGTTCAACGTAATACCGATTATATAGAAAAACAATGTCGGTTCAACGTGATACCAATGGTATAGAAAACAATGTCGGTTCAATGTGATACCAATGGTATCGAAAATAATGTCAGTTCAACGTGATACCGATGATATAGAAAAACAATGTCGGTTCAACGTGATGCCAATGGTATAGAAAACAATGTCGGTTCAACATGATACCAATGGTATAGAAAAACAATGTCAGTTCAACGTGATACCGATGGTATGGAAAAACAATGTCGGTTCGACGTGATACCAATGGTATAGAAAAACAATGTTGGTTCAACGTGATACCAATGGTATAGAAAAAAATGTCGGTTCAACGTGATACCATCGGTATCACGTTGAACTGACATTGTTTTCTATACCATTGTTATCCCGTTGAACCGACATTGTTTTCTATACCATAGGTATCACGTTGAACCGACATTGTTTTCTATCCCATCGGTATCACGTTGAACCAACATTGTTTTCTATACCATTGGTATAGAAAACAATGTCGGTTCAACGTGATACCAATGGTATAGAAAACAATGTCGGTTCACCATGATACCAATGGTATAGAAAAACAATGTCAGTTCAATGTGATACCGATGGTATAGAAAACAATGTCGGTTCAACGTGATACCAATGGTATAGAAAACAATGTCGGTTCAACGTGATACCAATGGTATAGAAAACAATGTCGGTTCAACGTGATACCGATGGTATAGAAAAACAATGTCGGTTCAATGTGATACCAATGGTATTGAAAAAAATGTCGGTTCAACGTGATACCGATGGTATGGAAAAACAATGTCGGTTCAACGTGATAACAATGGAATAGAAAACAATGTCGGTTCAACATGATAACAATGGTATAGAAAACAATGTCGGGTCAACATGATACCGATGGTATAGAAAACAATATGTCGGCCCAATGTCGGTTCAATGTGATACCAATGGTATTGAAAAAAATGTCGGTTCAACGTGATACCGATGATATAGAAAAACAATGTCGGTTCAACGTGATCCCAACGGTTCAACGAGATACCAATGGTATGGAAAAACAATGTTGGTTCAATGTGATACCAATGGTATAGAAAAACAATGTTGGTTCAACGTGATACCGATGGTATAAAAAACAATGTCGGATCAAAGTGATAACAATGGTATAGAAAACAATGTCGGTTAAACATGATACCGATGGTATAGAAAACAATATGTCAGCCCAACGGGATACTGATGGTATAGAAAACAATACGTCGGCCCAATGCAGGATCGATGTTGTAGAAAACAATCTCGGTTCAAGGTGATACTGATGGTATAGAAAACAATACGGGTTCAACGTGATACCGATGGTATAGAAACCAATGTCGGTTCAACGTGATACCGATGGTATGGAAAAACAATGTCGGTTCAACGTGATACTGATGGTATAGAAAACAGTATGTCGGCCCAACGTGATACTGATGGTATAGAAAAACAATGTCGGTTCAACATGATACCAATGGTATAGAAACCAATGTCGGTTCAACGTGATACCAATGGTATAGAAAACATTGTCGGTTCAACGTGATAACAATGGGATAGAAAACAATGTCGGTTCAACGTGATCCCAACGGTTCAACGAGATACCAATGGTATGGAAAAACAATGTTGGTTCAATGTGATACCAATGGTATAGAAAAAAATGTCGGTTCAACGTGATACCGATGATATAGAAAAACAATGTCGGTTCAACGTGATAACAATGGAATAGAAAACAATGTCGGTTCAACATGATAACAATGGTATAGAAAACAATGTCAGTTCAACGTGATACCAATGGTATAGAAAAACAATGTCGGTTCAACATGATACCGATGGTATAGAAAACAATATGTCAGCCCAACGGGATACTGATGGTATAGAAAACAATACGTCGGCCCAATGCAGTATCGATGTTGTAGAAAACAATCTCGGTTCAACGTGATACTGATGGTATAGAAAACAATATGTCGGCCCAACGTGATACTGATGGTATAGAAAACAATACGTCGGCCCAATGCAGTATCGATGTTGTAGAAAACAATGTGTCGTCTCAATGTGGAACCAATGATTATGAATCACAGCTTTAAAATGAAATATATTACACTGTAAAATATGTAACAATGTCATTCCAACGCTGTAATACCCCTATTAAACCGACCATTAAGTTTATATTTTATTCAAATGCTTTTCAGCCCAACGTGGTCCCGACGATGCAGAAAGCAATATATCGGCCCAACATGGTACCAACTTTTTAAATCGCCAACTTTAAACGAATTATATTATATAAAATTGTTAGTTATGATGCAACTGTGTTGGTCCATTGATGTATGAACGTTTGTTAAACCGACCATGTCATTTTTATTTTATTCAGACATCGCTTAATGTCAGCCCAACCTTGTACCAACGTTGTAAACCCGACATTTCAAAATAATGTTGATGATAAAGAAACACATATATCGAGCCTATTTTGAAAATTGAACGAAGTAGCATCTTTGATATTTGCATGCTATTGGTTGTATTTCAACTGTTGCGCCAATGTTGGCTAACGTTGCAAATTATACTGTCCTTAAACTGTCGTTTTCGTATGTTGGACCAATTTTGCAAATGCGTTTGCGACCTTGCTGACCGACCGGGACTTTAGCCCAACGTACCTTTGCTAAGCTGGGGTATTAGTATTTTTAAATGTCATTACTATTTAAACAGTTATATTAGGAACTATATTTCCTTGAAATACATTCAATTTCAGTTCTAATAAAACATCAAATTAAAAAAGAATTCTCTGATATTTAACAGACTAAAATAGAAGTTCACTCTGAAAAACGGCCGAGCTCAAGAAAGGATGCTTTGGGACAAATTGGTTTCTTTTCATCCACTGGCACAATGCAATATATTCTTGGTTGATATATGGGATCGGTGATGATTTCTCCTTTCTTCTCCGTATTCGTAATGTACGACTGGCTTTGCTTTGATTACTAGCCATGTAGTCATACCATCAAATGTACAAATCTAGGAGTAGCTATAACACTTCATAGGTTCATGTTGACATGTTGACATCAATCACATGGCTAACACATGCCGGAAGTTGACAAAGTGAAACTATACGAGACTCGAAGTAATTACTTTCATATCCAAGAATACGTTTTCTCTTTCGCATTTTTTTTAAATTTCCCATATCCTATTTGAAACACTATAAGTAAAATCAATAATAGTTTGATGTGTTTTCTTTATGGATTATTGTTTAAGCTTTACTCATTATTTTATCTGATAAGTTTGTATCTTAGTAGTCGACATTGTAAATTTCTGTTCGTGCCTCAGTATACAACAAAAATGGCTGCCCGTTATCCATCGGGCATCCAAACGAGCCGAGTAAGTTTCAAAACATTGCGGGAATTATGAACTTTAGATTTTTAAAAGTTTGACTGAATAAGTGAATTGAGGTAAACGCATTGTTTTAAATCTATTTCAGGTTAGTCCTGCGTATCTCCATGGAAATTCAACCAGTCACACTTGGGCGTTTAGTGCGGTTGCAGAACTTATCGGTAGGAACCCTACGAGATTTCATGGAAATACTGTTTTGATTTCTAACCTTGTTTCTGTTTGCATAGCTAATGTGTTAATTACTTATTTTACGAAGAAAATTTCATACTGAAAGTAGGATAATAGCTTAGATTTACCAGGTAACGTTAGAGCACAATGGCTCATATTTTGGTTTCAACAAATTGTATTGTATTTACAAAAGGATTATATTAGTCTTGCGGCGCGTCTAATTACCCAATACTACACAGTACCACCCAATACTACCACATACGACCCAGTATGAAACAAATACTTCTCTATTACTGTGAAATATCACCTTTGTAGACGTTATTTACTTCCATCTGCCACATTTTATCGAGAAATATGCGATTTGGTACCGAAAACATCACCGAATTGCCGTGACTNGCTAGGGGTTCGGCGATTTACAGGAACGTGCAGGAATGGGCAGAAATCTATCAATTATTATTATATATATACATTAATGAATATATATATTAGATACATTTAAGCATCATTATCGGGTATAAGATATAATTGATAAAATAATTGCTAGTACATGATACTATAGTAATTCTATTCATGTCATAAAATGGTGTTATTAAGATCATATATATAAATTTAACAGGAAATATTTAGAAAATTTGAAATTACTTTTCAAAAATGTTGGTTATTCAATTTTGTGAAATATAACAGTATCAATTATATAACAATGCTGGAGAAGAACCTTCATTTAAATTAGATACTCAAATACTATGAAATTCAAAAAGTATATGGATTGTATATGATTTGAAGTCTTTTCAATTACTTGATTAACTCACAGATAGTCTGTTTTGGACAAGCTAGATATAGTTCTCTGACCAATCTTATGAAGAGTAGGTTGTCAATAATCAATGTAAAAATTAAATAGATAAATAAAAGGAATTACGTTATGCTTCTTATACATCAATCCAGAGATGTATATATACGTCTTTGATCATCCGAAAGCAAAATACTAAATGACATGAAAACTTGATTCGACTCCCAGAGATACTGTATACACATACATACTTTTAATAACCCTGAGTTTGTGACACTAATTAAGAAATAACAGAAATCTGTTATCTGGAGTACGGCTCCATTCTGGACTCGGGCAATGCAAATATCCCGACTCTGTGCCCCCGGGCACTTAACAATCCAAGTTCCTGATGGTACAATAATGAGGTGTATACTGGTACCGAATCTAAATCACAGTTACAGGTTAATATATATATTATAATTTAATTTTATAATGTCTTCCGAGGAATTACCAATTCCACTTGCAAACCACTTATATAATATGTACAGAAGACGTAGCAGTCTATGTGATTAGTTATAATTTTGAACAGTGTCTTGTAAGCCATTTTAGGCTGAATATCATATACAAATTTTACATTTTCTATTTTATGCATTTGTTAAATATGATACCAGGTGTCAATCAGAATTTTTTTTATGAAAACAATCTTCCGTTTAAATTATAATTAGCTACTAACTATAGTTAGTGAGAAGTTAGCAGACCTCGCTGGTAGGGGGCTCCCCAACCCTTGGAAACCTAAATTTCACTACAATGTAGAACTAGGAAATTATTCATCTTATTTATTACCATTGCTAAAAAATAAATAAAGACATGTTTTAAGGCAGTAAATGTAAAAGAAACCTTTTAACTATTACAGTATTTAATATGTAAGGACAAAATCCAGGAGTGTGTTAGGTATAGGGGCTGTCCCAATCACCTGCACCTGGATTGGCACATGTGATAGTTTGTTTTAATTTATTAATTTATTATGTATAATAGTTGTTCTTAACAAAATTATGATAAGGACTATATATTTTTACATTAAGATGATTGATATTTACTGTGTAACTATATACTATGATAAACAAAATTGACTTGACTTGACTATATATATATATTGGTTATGCAATGATGACGAAAACGGAGATAAATTTTGAATAGAATTGGCAAATAGAGGATTTTCCCCAAAATAACTTATAGTCAACTAAATTAGAACAAATGTTTAAATAATATTACTATGCAATGAACGTTATAAAGGTATTGACGTACATGAACATTCTACGGATTTTTTTTTAGTTATAACAACTATCGATATAATATGTATAAATATAGATTTGGTCCAATATATACTTAAGATACATGGTTCTGAAAAGTAAATCTACTCTTACTAAACATTCGTCAAATTTATTTAAACAAATTTAAGTCTTTAAAAACAGCAAGTTACATGAATGCATATCCACAGACTTTATCCAATTCCGTGTACAATATCTAATTTTAAACATAAACTTAGTCCCGTGCAATTGAATAGATTCTTGATATATGAAATCCATTTAAAATCAGCGAAATCATTTTCATGTAAATTCAGCATAAGCTTGCACATTATACTAGACAATTTCTTTTCACCTGTAATTAGTTTATACCAAAACATTATCCTTCTAGATTTAATTTCAATAATCAGAGGATACCTACCCGTTTCACCATATAGCATTATATTTGCTGTGGAGCTATGTATGTTTTTTTTTTTTTTTACAAAACTGTACATGTAATTTCTCAATCATATTGGTATTTTCCAACCCCAAAACTTATGAGGAGTACAAAAGGATTGGGGATATTGATACATCAAACAATTTTAATTGTAGGTCAATTGGTAAAATAATATTTCTTAGTTTTTTTTTATATAATGCAAACATTGCTTTTTGAGCCTGTTCAACAAGTTTTTTTCTTGCTTTACATAAACTGCCATTATAATGAGATAGCAGTCCTAGAAACGACTAGCTGTCATGTGTTTGCAACTCTTCACCAAAAAGAGTAAAACATATTTTGTGCAATTACTTTTACTGTTATCAAAGATAACAACTTGAGTTTTATTGAGAATAACTTTAGGTTTCCAAATAGTACAGTAAGTTTCAAATTCACCGAAAGCATTCTGTAGACCTTTAGCTGTTTCTGACATAACAACTGTGCCATCTGCATATATAGCAGAATAAATAATTTAACAAATATACCCATGCATTCTTGAAATAAATTATCAATATACTGGAATTGGTCAACATTAATTTGCATGAAAAATTCTTCTAAATCATTTAAATATATTGAGAACAAAAATGGGGAGAGATTTTCACCTTGTTTTACCACGACGTGACATGTGAAAAAATCAGTCATACCATTGCTAGTTTTTACGCAAGATTTAGTGTTTGCATACAGATTAATTATAGCATTAAATATCTTTCCTGCGATAATATTCTTCAATAATTTCTTCCATAACCCCCCTCCAAACAGTATCAAACGCTTTTCTGAAATCAATGAATGAACAGAATAGCTTTTTACTTTTTGAAAAGTATATAGATATTAAAGCATGAAGGATAAGTATATTTTCAGTTGTAGAGTAGCCTTTCCTAAAACCAGCTTGAACATTGGAACAAGAAGTCTATTGTCTAGTAATACGGGATTTTAAAATCAGTTTTGACCGCATCAGCCTTTGAAAAAAATGAAACTTAAAGCGTTTCACCGTGTTTCTCTCTTCTTTACATATATAATTAATATACAATATTGTTTTTCTAAAACAGATAAGGCCTAACAATCCAACATATGGACTTCAATATTTATTTACGTAAAACACGTATTTCAATTAACTTATATTTACATATAGAATAATATTTAATTTTCAGATTGATGTCCCTTTTTTGAGTTGGAAAATTGCGTTTTTTTTTTTTTTTTTAAGATCGTAGACGTGATGGGATTGTAATCTATACATTAACACCAATTAATTCATGCTATTTATTTAGAGTTGAGTATAAGTTATCAAGTTATCAAAATTTGGTTATCATAATGTCATTTCCGATGTTTCAGGTGTTATGACATCGCAATAACAATGTCTCATATATACATGAGAAAATAACCCAGATTCATATTTATTATATATGTAAAATATAATTCTCTGAACAACCCTTTTTTATAGAATAAAACAGAGACATATATATGTATATTGGAACATCGGCCTGGCAATTTATACAAATATTTAGCCCGATCCTGCCCCGTTCCTGTAATTGCAATTCTTTTATCAAATAAACCTTATACCCGATAATGATACTTAAATGTATCTAATATATATATTCATTAATGAATATATAATAATTAATAGATTTCTGCCCGTTCCTGCCCATTCCTGTAAATCGTCGAACCCCTAGTCACGGCATTTCGGTGATGTTTTCTGCACCAAATCGCATATTTCCAGATAGGATGTGACATATAGAAGTAAATAAAAAAAAAGTAAATTTCGCAGTAATAAAGAAGTATTTGGTTCATAACTGGGTGGTATGGGATAGTATTGGGTGGTATTGGGTAGTATTGGGTCATAGTCACGGTAATACGGTGATGTTTTCGGAACCAAATCGCATATTTCCCGATAAAATATGGCAGATGGAAGTAAATAAAGGGGATATTTCACAGTAATAAAGAAGTATTTGGTTCATAACTGAGTCGTATGGGGTAGTATTGGGTAGTAGTGGGTGGTATTGGGTGGTATTGGGTAGTATTGGGTAATTAGACGCGCCCGTGCCTATATTAGTCTTGTCCTGAACCGGTACAACATATATACATTTACACAGAATAATAAGATATATTTACAAAATAATCGATAATTAATTACTTATTGAAATAGATGGACATTTATATCGAAAATATGTATATATATGTTTGAATTAATGATATGGCTGATTGTTTAAACTACACTTAGGGCCTAATACCAAGGCTCAATCTTCTACCAGTGGGTAAATGTCTAGGTCACTTTTGATGTTTTTCCGTATTTGCATATTGCAGAGTTATCTTCTCTTGGGAGCAGGTATTGATTGTTACGTCACTTATTTGTGAGAATAACGTCATCAATTTTTTGAGAAAACGACGTAATTTTCTCACACAGACCAATGAGGTAACAATCAATACCTGCTCCCAAGAGAAGATAACTCTGCAATACGCAAAGACGGAATAGTACAAGTTCTACACCACTGGCAACATACATACTTCTAAACACACATGCACACATACTCGGAGCAGATTGATATAATGGGAAGTATTTAATAAAAATATACTAATCATATTCGAGTTAGATGAATCTATTAGTTAAATCAATAAATTTCTCAACTTTAGATAATATATAATATAACGACTCATATGGGTAATAATACTACATTTGGGTAACAGTTACCCAAATCTAGGAGTAGCTTTTATGCTTCATTAGAATGTGCTCATATATGGGTAATAATACTGCATTTGGGTTACAATTACCCATTTGAGTAACAATTTTATTACTGAAATAGGGATAAAATGAAATGAAAACATACAAGGTTCTTTTAAAAACTTGGAGCAAAAAAGAGTGTTATAATTATTCATGATCAGTGAGCAAGAGTTTGAGGTTGTATCAACATTAAGCCTAGAATGTTACAGATTTTACTGATAGATCTAAGATCACAACTGTGATATGTGTTTGATATGAAAATAATATGTCCTGTAAACTGATGAAAAATACGAATTAATGATATCTGAATATATAAATTATGATTTTTTTTTAAAAGAGCTGAAAAAAGACTGAAAATTTCAAAGTAATATCTGACACTGTAATGCACAGGATTCAAGCTTAATGTATAATTCCCCTGAGACTTACTAGTTACATGTAAGATGTGTAGAGGTAGTGGACTCAGTTGAACGCCAGCAACCATGAAGGTTAAGGTCAATTAGTAGACAGTCCGTAAAGAGTTTGGATGGTCACATGTTCGATTCCCAGCCGTTTCATTTTTTCCTCTTTACATTTTATGCCCAATGAAATGTACCTGTGGAAGGTGGTATATTGGTTGAATGTCCATCTAGATTTTACTTCAACATTGAATCCCGGTCTGTCTGTGCAGTTCACATTCCAACAGTCATGATATTATTTCTGCTTATGAAAATAAGTATTTCCAGGTTTTTTTATAGGGATGATTGACAGTGCCAAATTTAGGTTCAAATCACAATAAGATCTTGGAATGAAGTGATGGCTTTGATATCATTGTTTACCTCAGACTCATACTTTGACACACACACAATATACAGTGTCATTCTGTAAGTCTTTCATGTTAGGTCATGATTATTTCCCATTGTATTCCTTGTTAATTTACTTTTTACAATTAAATTTTCTGACATCATATTTATACCTTAGAAAACACTTTTTGTGAAGCCATTTTGTAGTCCAGTGATGTCTGTGTATTTTATTTATTTAGATTTTATCAAATTCATATAACCAATTTGACAAATGTCAATGAATAATCAAGGTATGAACCAAGTCTTTCTCTTAATCCCTCTGAGCATGACAATACTTTGATCCTTGAAATTTTTCAGCTATACTATACACAAAACCAGAGCTGAAACAAATGTTTAAATGATAAGTTCGCAAATATGTGTAATATATATAGATGTGAACCCAATTTTTTTTTTTTAAACTGTGCCACATATGATGGATTGTGCAACTTGGCATCATACCTTACAAACTTTAGCCATTCCAATAACTCTGTATTTCGCATTGTTTATCGCTCAGTCTCTATCCCTGAGAACAAAATAGATGGAGGGAGTAAAGACAAATGTGATCGAGTTTTAATATTATGATTACAATTTTAATGAGCAGATAGAAAGCATATGTAACTGTTGCAGTAAATTTGTATTGCGTTATCATAAGTGGCTTAGAATTTCTTATATATATATAATAGCGCTGTCCTTCACATTGTGACAATGTCACATCCTATAGAAAACATTTGAGTTGGCATTTGTTGATGTTCTATATATACATATGACGTTGTTATTTAGTAAATTTAAATTCCATACCTTCAAAATGGATATATACAGATGCATCTCTGAGTGTTCCCACTGAGTTTGAGATTTAGGGATATATATTTGATACATTTGTTAAATTCTGTACCCCTAGGCACTTAGTTACATATAGTGATTGTTGGAAACTTGGGGTACAACCAAATGTTTTTGGTGTGAAACCCCCTCATTTGGGGCTTTCTGAGAGCACTAATCTCTTCATTCTCTTGACTGACAAATGCAACAACTACTCAAAATGTACATTTTTGGGGTAAATGACATCAAAACAATTGGAATCATTGTATTTTTTCTCACAAAATTTGATTATGTTAATTTAATTACCAGTGACCTTTATTAAGTATTCGTAACTGTTTTCTCTTATTAGACAATGCCTATGACCCTGATGTGAATGCATCAGAAATTTGGATTGACCAGAGGCTGATCGACAATAAGGTTTGTCTCACGTTTGTAGACAATGGAAATGGAATGACACCAGACAAACTGCACAAAATGCTTAGGTATGTTGTTTTCTACATCAAGTTATACATACATGTATAACTGTAATGACTGAGTGCTGCAGAGTAATATCACATTAATTATATAACCGCACTTAAGTTTTCTTGTTTTCAAATTGTTTGTTGTATATATATGTCCATTAGATTTGAATGTCATTTAAGAAATAAGAAATTTTGTGTTTGACTTTTATAACAAAACCATATTCTTTGCATAAAGAGCTCACATTGTATGTGTTAAGTCTGAATATAACTGTTAAAATTTGATACACAAACATAGACGGTAATACCTAGCTATATGTAATATCAGGTTGATGTTGTCAATTGCTCTGAACAATTTATTAAACCTTTAACATACATGTGTCATTGTGTTTTTGAAAAACTTTGGAATTATTGTAAATGATATAGAGTGTGCTAAATACATATTAGTATATAGTCATTTAAATACATATTGGTACGGTATAGATATATTATTTACAGTAAATATGTTTTAGATTTGTTTATATTTATTCACAGCTTTGGCTATTGTGAAAAAGATAAGTTTGCCTCAGGTAAGCACCAAGCTGTAGGACAATACGGTAATGGATTCAAGTCTGGATCCATGCGCCTTGGAAGAGATGCCATAGTGTTTACCCGTCAAGTGAACACCATGAGTGTGGGTCTCCTGTCACAAACCTATCTCAACAACATCAATGCACAAACTGTACTTGTGCCCATTGTCACATGGAACCTACCTGACAGTATCCTTTTTGGAATCATCAATATGTAGAACTTTTTCAATTCATTAATTTCTCTGATTACACACGATTTATTCTGAGAAGTTGATTCAAAATCACCTGTTCATTTTGAACAATTTAGTACTGCAAATATTATTTTCAAAAGAATTTCTTAAGTAATATGAAATATAAGAAACAAAACCCTAAAGCACATTATTGTTGACAGGTTGGTGGTTGATGCATACATTGATTGATTGCTGAAGTGATAAATATATATGATTGTTCACCAAAGAAAAATAGTCCTTTAGGTAAAGATGTAAATATTACTGCTTTGCATTCATATTAGCATAAATTATGTGAATGTTAAGAACAATGCTGTTCCATACTAGGTATATTTACATTCTAGAACTTATTATGTTTATTATTAGTGATCTAAATATAAGAATGTCATAACTGCAGTATGAAGTGTCAGTATTGCCAGTGCACGAGTGCAAACAATATTTCATCACATAAGCATTTCAAGAAGATCTGGCATTATGTGTGGCAGGAAAAGCATCCAGATAATACTGATCTTGTTGTATTCATGATCTGACAAAGTCCATTTCCTGGTAATGTTCATACAGTAGGTGGCTACTAGCACAATATAAATATAGTGTAATTCAATTTGCTATGGTGATGTTGCGACCCTTGACCTATCTAAGAAAGGAGAAAACCAACACCAGACATGGCACATAACCTGCGAGCTATCTGTCAGCATTCCATATTTAAGACAGAAAAAGATTTGTTAGAAGAATTAGATGTCATGGAAAAATTAAGGACAGGAACTAAGATAATGGTCTATAATTTGAAAAGGTACAGTATTTGTATTGGTTATAACTTTGCAAAATGAAAGAACAAAACATATTCAGTTTACTAACTTATTTATTAGATATTATTCAAAAATATTTGCTTTTGGGCTATTGGAGTGAATATTAGTAAGATTTATATTTATTTTATTTACTTTTGTAAGATTTGAAATAAATATTTGAAATTGTAAAATGATAGTAGATTAATTATATGCGATTATGAAAAAAAGTGGCTTTCCAATTTGTTATAAGGAGACAAATATTTCTTGAGTATTACATTTATATGTACGTAACCTTTATCTTATAGGAAAGAAAACAAAGTATTGGAACTAGACTTCAGTAGTGATCCACATGATATAAGAAATCCTGAAACACACATGATGGACTTCTCCACCATTAATAGGGCAACCACAGATCATATACCAGCCTATATGGTATCTCTAAGGGTGCGTTTACAATTGATTTATATAGCCAGCATATAGTACCTATCATTGATTTATTCAAAAGAGTTTCTTTAGTAAAATTTGGGAGTTATGGTAGGTTGAAGCAAGTATAGTAACTGGTAGGTTCCTAGCCAGCATATAGTTACTCTTGGCCAACCAGCATTGTGAATATATGGTAGCTTGTAGCTAGCAAGTATAGTTAGTTACTCATTTAAAATATCCATCAGCGTAGTACTTGTCATGGTACGTTGTAGTAAGTAACTTACCCTAGGTGGTTATAGTTGTACAATTGTAGTAACTTTCAGTGAAGGTTTATGCAGTTTTTTACCAGCTTGTATTGTATCTTCCAGTGTAGCCTTCTGGAAATTCTTTGAAGACCTTATGCATGTACTTCACAATCTTAATAAGATAACCGCTTACAAACTACCTATTTAACCATTAAGATTAGATTAAACCATAGTTTCTTTTTGTTTTCTATAAATTGTTGTATGCAAATGGAATTTCTCTATTTTCAATTCCTAAAAGTATTAGAGAAATCAGATTTAAATACCAAGCATGGGTAAATTGTGTCATTTTCTTTAATGATGGACATTGATATTTTGTGATTAATTACAGGAATATTGCAGTATACTGTACTTAAAGCCTAGAATGAAGATTGTTCTGAGAGGGAAAAAAGTGAAGACAAAACTTATTCACAAGTCATTGTCTCAGACGGAAACCGATGTCTACAAGCCAACCTGGGCAGTATCCTTTCTTCCACAAAAGACATGTGATAATCAAGTTTTGCTCTAAGTCGGAATTGAATTTAACCCTTTGAATATGTAATTTAGGTCAAAATCATAAACATAAGTACATTTGTAAAGAATAGGTTTGTTTTGAACACAAACAGGAATTGAAAAATTATTTTGCAAGCTTTAGAAAACACCCACTTAGGGACGGAATGGGTAAACATTTTACCCTTCCCCTTGACTGCCTGCAGTATTAAAGTGCAATTGGGTGAAATGTCTCTACGATTTTTGACAGATGACTTTTCTTGATTTGGCCCACTGAGACTTCGTGAGTTGTTTTCAGCGGTTTAGAGTCGAGACATCGGTCATTTGCATTCTTTGCTTGACAAAGGGAACAGATGTTTTTGAAAGCTTGGAAAATAAGATTTCCATTCCTGTTTGCATTCAAAACCAACTTAGTCTTTATTATTCATACCAAACTGATGAATCCTATTCCGAGTAATACATTTGCCCTCTTGTTCAAGGGTGAATACAAAACGGCGTAAATGATTCCAGTTGTCCAGTGATTACATTAACACTTTTTGTGTCAATGTAAGTAAAAAAATATCCTTGAGAGGCCCTTAATGTTGTACAGTTTTGTCTTATATTCCTGTAAGCTCCAAATTTCTTTCATTGGGACCCCACTTTTGTAAGCCTTAGCACTATCGCTAGCAATACATTTCTGTAACCAGCTGTTTTAATTGGTGATCAAGAAAGTATTTTTTAATACTGTTAATTTATGATTTACTCCCGAGATAGCATTAGCCCCTTATGACTTATTACAATTAGGAAAAAACTGTCTTACTGTGTCGTTTTAGAATGTTGTTTAACCTTGCTCTTTGATTTTCCTTAATTGTGCTTAGCCAAAACCCATTCCCATAAAATTTGGGTTTGCTCCTCGAAAAAATTACAAAGATTATGGCGTTATGTTGTATCACAAGAATAGACTGATAAGAGCTTACGAGAAGCTTGGCTACCAGAAACAGGTAAATATGTTGTATTGACATGAGAATTAGAAGTACCAGTATATAGATTCATTTGTAAACATATAAAGTAAGAGGGTTCTCACCACCTCGCAACAGTGTTTGTATTTCATCGGCTTATAATTAGTTCTAGTACATCAGGCCCAAGTTTCACTATCATCCTCAACCTTGGGGAGCAAATTAGCACCTTTTTATTCCTTTTAACAGATTATGAATTTCTAAATTTGTAAAGATATTTGACAAAATTATCAGAAATTGAAACCACATCATTATTATTGTTTATACCTGTTAGTGTGATGTTTTATATAATGTTATATTAATCTTCCTTAAATTTAAGGCTGTTTGTAAGTTTGTGAAAGATTGTTGAACAAGGTTATGGACACTTGTATTTACCATATAAAAAATGAGGTAGATTTCAGAACCAAAATATGTAGCAAAACATAAATCACTGAAATGCATACAGTTGATTGTTCATACACACAAAAAAATCTACAATCTAAAAGGATCAGATGATGAGAAAAATTGTTAAGACAATTCAGAAGAAAGCAGGATGAAGTATTTAGAATGCTAAATGACACACATAACTTTTAAACAGATTTTATAATGTAGTACATATACAACATATTGCATAGATTTTACTGATTGTTGGTGTGTACAATTTTTTTATTTAGAGTCCATTTCAAAATTTTGAATTTTTACTTACTAAACCTACTATTTCATTGTTAACATTTTTACTAGCCCTGACCATAAATTTGCTAGCCTCAGGATAACGCCCCTAGATTGTAGGCTGGAGTGATGAGTACATAAGAGATTTTAATCATTGTTTGTTTACTAGCCTAATGAACTGGGACTGGGAGTGGTGGGTGTGGTTGAGGCCTACTTTCTGACCCCTACCCACAACAAACAGGACTTTAACAAGGATGAAAAGTACAAGTAAGTGCTTGTTGTAAGCCTGCAATCATCTGGTAAAAGTATCCTGATTATTTCCGGAGAAAATACCAGGTACTACTTCTTAAGGAGCAAATTCATGCTATAGTAAGTCTTCCATTTTTTTTAACTTGTAGAGCTCTGGAAACAGTATTTAGATAATCTTTGAAACAATACCTACCTGGTAAATCTATTTAGTAGACCTGTAGTTATCACACTATTTGAAAAATGTACTACACAAATTTATTGAAACAAAAAATCTAAATACAGCACAGGAAGGCTTTGTGATATTATAAACATGGAGTTTCTCAATTTTATTTTTTTATTTCATAATATTTTAAGATACATGTGTATTGCCTTTTTTTAAATTTCAGTGCATTAATAAGCAGTGTATCATTGAAATTAAATGACTACTGGAATGAGAAAAGAGGCTCAGGTGTAGTGTTGTAAGTATATATAATATTTGTTTTAATGTGTTTAACACTTCTAGAGACATTGTATGAAAAATTAAGATTTTTTCATGGTTTTGCTGTTTATACAATACTAGAAAAACTGTGTGACCTTTCAGTAATTCTGCTAAATGTTTAATGCAGCTTATTTTTCAAACTCTTAGCGGCACTTTGCTGCCGGGGTTTGATCTGTTAACACTTAATCCACTTCCGGTGCTTTCCTATGCATGAAAGCCTTCTGGGAAATTGAGGCTGCATACTATCTACAAAAAAAACTAGTAAACCCCTACGTTATTCGTATTTATTAAGTAGAAAGGCACCAAGACTAAGTTGTCATCGTAAAGAGCAACCACAATGCATTGCTTGTCCCAAACCATTTACAGTGAAGCACTTGTTATTAGAATGTGTTGACCTTCAGGCAACTCGAGAACATTTCTATGATAATGTTAAATGTCTTTTTAGCTCACTTGGCCTGAGGTGCCAAGTGAGCTTATGGCATGGTGCGGCTTTCGTCCGTCTGACGTCAACTTTTAACTTCTTCTGAATAACCAAGAGGCTGAGGGTGCTTGAATTAGGACAGTAACATGCTGGGATGAAGGGTTACCAAGTTTGTTCAAATAAATGACCTTGACTTATGTTCAAGGTCACAAGGGTCAAATACGTTTAAATCTTAAAACAACTTCTACTGAATAACCAAGAGGCCAAGGATGCTTAAATTTGGCCAGTAACATGCTGGGATGAAAGGCTACCAAGTTTGTTCAAATAAATTACCTTGACCTATGTTCAAGGTCACAAGGGTCAAATACGTTTAAATCTTAAAACAACTTCTACTGAATAACCAAGAGGCCTAGGATGCTTAAATTTGGCCAGTAACATGCTGGGATGAAAGGCTACCAAGTTTGTTCAAATAAATTACCTTGAGTTATATTCAAGGTCACAGGGGTCAAATATGTTTAAAATCTTTAAACAACTTCTTCTGAATAAACAAGTGGTCTAAGGGTGTTGATATTTGGCCAGTAACATGCTGGGATGATGGGCTACCAAGTTTGTTCAAATGAATGAACTTGCATCATATTCAAGGTCACTGGGGTCAAATATGTTAAAAACATTTAAACAACTTCTTCTGAATAACCAAAAGGCATAGGGTGATGATATTTGGCCAGTAACATGCTGGGATGAAGGGCTACCAAGTTTGTTTAAATAAATGACCTTGACTTATATTCAAGGTCACAGGGGTAAAATATGTTTAAAACATTTAAACAACTTCTTATGAATAACGTAAAGGCCTAGGGTGCTTTAATTTGGCCAGTAACATGCTTAGATGAAGGGCTTCCAAGTTTGTTCAAATGAATGACCTTGACATATATTCAAGGTCACAGGGGTCAAATATGTTTAAATCTTCAAATGATGTGTTCTGTATAACCAAAAGGTCCAGGGTAATGATATTTTGCTAGAAGCATGCTGGGTTGGAAGACTATAAACTCTGTTCAACCTAATGGCCTTGTTCGACATTCAAGGTCACGGGCGTCATATGTTTAAATCTTTTAATACCTTCTTATGAATCAAACACTGATATTCTGCCTGTAGTTGTATTTTAGTCCACTTTTAAGTGTGAGATCAATATCAGGTGAGCGATTCAGGCCCATTGGGCCTCTTGTTTTTCAAAACAATAACTGTCTCTACAAATCATAATGAATTAACCTACAAATAATGGATACCTCATAGAATTTGCCCAGTAGGACAGTGGGAGGAAGTAGGTGCAGCAGGGGGGGGGGGTATTAGTCAGCTGCCCTATGACAGTTTTCTTTTCTTTTTATCAACCATTTATTGGCCCTAATGACCTTTCCTTTATTGACTGGCCGTTAAGGATGTAATAATAATATAACTCAAAACTTGGATAATGAACAAAAAATTAAAAGAATATAATTTATTTATATTTAACAGATGTCGCTGAAATTTTCAATAAATTTTTAAGGAAAAATTATTCCAGATATCATGAAACATTTATGATTTTAAGCTAGTTTATGTTGAACAGTGGGGGAAAATTGTTATATAAGTTCTATGCTGCAGTTTCAGAAATACATACTTTATTTTTCATGATCAATCTGACTACTGTATGTTTTACAATGTGACAATACATAATGGGAACATTGCAGAGGAACGCAACCAGCACAAGTCGTTGCTAATGTAAATCCAGACTGGACATGGGCTCAGTGTGACAATTGTCTACAGTGGCGCCGTCTACCTATACAGTTCAGGTCAGAGGACCTTCCAGACAAGTGGTACTGTCACATGAATCCAGATGCACAGTTCAAGTAAGTACATGACCTTAGACATGAATTACTGTGTAATATCTAAATCTATTATGACCAGGCTTTGAAAATCACAAGGATTATTGTCAAGATTGTTGTCATTATTTCTTAAATGAGACAAGAATATAAAGATTATGTTCCTGTTTTAATTTTAGAAAATTATTGAGTAAAACAATGTTTGTGTGCCATATATAATCTTTTTATTTTTAGAATATATTTAGTTCTCTTGATTCTACATCATTATTCTCAAGTTAAAAATCTTGTATTTGTTTTTATGTCAGCATATCACAAGATCCTTTTCATTATTCAGTTTCTGTACTTACTTACCTATATATACTCACAAATATATATATTCACTGGATATTTGTATATATACTATTGTATTGTTTTTTCACCAGTCGTTGCGACATACCAGAGGAACCAGAAGATGAGGATGAATCACTTCATGGACCAACTTATAAAAAAACATTCAAAAAAATTCAGTAAATATCTTTACAATTACTTAACATATTTATTAATGGTAAAAAAATCAGTTACTATCTGTACAAATACTTTTGTAAATGTATTTTATTTCTAAATCAATTATAATATTTACAATTACTTCTGCTTTAACTGAAACTGTCACTAATAGAATGAATCCACTATTGGATTGCTTTGATTGAGAGGTTTTGGTTTGTTATTGTCTCTTCACAGCCGTTGCTAAACAATGTTATTCTGTTTTAGCAGATTGTATTAGGCTTAGGTTTTTATCAAACGTGTATCGTATGTAACATTACATATTTCAGAAATGAGAAGAAAATGCGTCTGAAGATGATGGAGGTAAATATCAAATCAATTGTCAGAGGGCAAAATTATGAATTTTCACAATGAAAAAATCTACTTTTTTCTCCCTTAATTTTCTCACGTAAGATGAGGAGGCATCAGTAATATTAAAACTTTTTAAAATGTCAGTAAGTGAAAGCTATGCAATAACATTTTATAATGTCAGTAAATTAAACTGTCCAATAACTTTTTATAATGTCAGTAAATTACACTGTCCAATAACTTTTTATAATGTCAGTATATGAAACTGTCCAATAACTTTTTATAATGTCAGTATATGAAACTGTCCAATAACTTTTTATAATGTCAGTATATGAAACTGTCCAATAACTTTTTATAATGTCAGTATATGAAACTGTCCAATAACTTTTTATAATGTCAGTATATGAAACTGTCCAATAACTTTTTATAATGTCAGTATATGAAACTGTCCAATAACTTTTTATAATGTCAGTATATGAAACTTTCCAATAACTTTTTATAATATCAGTAAATGTCAATTGTACAATAACTTTTTAAATGTCAGTATATGTAAACTAAAGTAACTTTTTATAATATTAGTAAAGTAACTTTTTGTAATGTCAGTAAATGTAAACTGTACAATAATTTTTTATTACAGTTTAAAATAGCATTTTACTCACTTTTTAGGTAAATCAACAGCGAGCTAGGGAAATGGCTTTACAAGCCCGGGAGCAGGCTCTAAGGCAGCAAGAAGCCAACCAAATCAAAGGCTCCCCTCAAAGTCAGAAGGTTGGTACAGGGATTATCACAGTAAAACATTGGTTTTTACAACTTGATGCAAAATTTGTATTCAAAAGCACCAAAGATAACTTTATAAAGATAGCTTCAGTTAGCAGTTTGTTTTTTACGTCCTATTAACAACTATGGTCATTTAAGGATGTGCCAGGTTTTGGTGTTGGAGGAAAGATTGAGTTCCCAGACAACTGCCCCATGTAGGCCCCAAACCCGCGACCCAGTGGTGGAGAGACAGTGGTAGCAGAATGTCAGACGCCTTTACCACTTGGCCACAGTGGCCCCCCTCAGTTAGAAGACTCAAATACAGGCCAGATTTCGCCATTAAGGCAAAATCTCACTGAACGTTGAGAAAGAAAGACCTGGTTATGAAGGCTGAAATATTAGTTAATACAAATTTTGTTCTGCAGAACAGTTTGCTTTTCATCACAGCTTATCATTTCAGCCCTCTTAATAAACATGCTTCCAGATTCTAACATTGCCCAAAAGTTCAAATATAAACGAACAGAGACAACTGCTATTCTTACAAACTTACTCAATCCTAAGTTCTAAGTTTAATGTCTGCTTTATTAAACACCAATAGTACTAGTTAATTCTGTGACTATGAAACTTCAGATAAAATTTGTAGGGCAGCAAAATCTGCTTTGACAGTGTGATCTTTCCACTGTGTGATATTCTGTTTTTGTGAATTTCAATTTATGCTTTTAATAATTTTTTAGACAAAAACTCGCATTAAAATAAGGCTTCCTATTTCTAATGTTAAATATGGATAGAAAAATACTGTGAAAAAAGCTATACTAATTAATGTTCTATTCTGTCAATTAACAGGTATCCAGCTCACAAGAAAAAAAGTCTGAAAGTGCACAGATGAATAAAATGATGGCGGAATTGGATAAGTTCAAAAAACAAGCTGAGCGTCAACAAAGAATCATTGATCAATTGCAATCCAGAAAAAGGAAAGTGAATGCAAACATTGAGAAAGTAGCTAGTGGTCTAGATACAGATGTAAGTACTAAGTCATTAAGATACAAATACCTAGCGCTATATCTATATTGAATCAGTTGCAGATTAAGTATTAACTCATTAACTCATTCACCCCTGAAGACACATTTGAACTCTTCCAATTCAAAGGTTGGAATCGTTCATCTTGAAATTTCCGGTGTGAATGAGTTAAGATACAAATACCTAGCGATATATCTATAATGAATCAGATGCCAGATTAAGTATTAAGTGAGTTAGGGGTGTTAGTATAAGTCAGGTTGATACAGATTAATTATTAAATGAGGAAGAGGTGTTAGTATAAGTCAGTTTGATACAGATTAAGTATTAAATGAGGAAGAGGTGTTAGTATAAGTCAGTTTGATACAGATTAAGTATTAAGTGAGTTAGAGGTGTTAGTATAAGTCAGCTTGATACAGATTAAGTATTAAGTGAGTTAGGGGTGTTAGTGTAACCTAGGTTGATACAGATTAAGTATTAAGTGAGTAAGAGGTGTTATTATAAGTCAGGTTGATACAGATTAAATATTAAGTGAGTTAGAGGTTGAGTATAAGTCAGTTTGGAACAGATTAAGTATTATATGAGTTAGAGGTGTTAGAATAAGTTAGTTTGATACAGATTAAGTATTAAGTGAGTTAGGGGTGTTAGTGTAACCTAGGTTGATACAGATTAAGTATTAAGTGAGTAAGAGGTGTTATTATAAGTCAGTTTGATACAGATTAAGTATTAAATGAGTAAGAGGTGTTAGTATAAGTCAGTTTGATACAGATTAAGTATTAAGTGAGTTAGAGGTGTTAGTATAAGTCAGGTTGATACAGATTAAGTATTAAGTGAGTTAGGGGTGTTAATATAAGTTAGTTTGATACAGATTAAGTATTAAGTTAGTGAGAGGTGTTAGTATAACTTAGGTTGATACAGATTAAGTATTAAGGTAGTGAGAGGTGTTAGTATAAGTCAGTTTGATACAGATTAAGTATTAAGTGAGTAAGAGGTGTTGTTATAAATCAGGTTGATACAGATTAAGTATTAAGTGAGTTAGAGGTGTAAGTATAAGTCAGTTTGATACAGATTAAGCATTAAGTGAGTTAGGGATGTTAGTATAAGTCAGTTTGATACAGATTAAGTATTAAGTGAGTAANAAAAAAATAAAATAAGTCAGTTTGATACAGATTAAGTATTAAGTGAGTTACTTAGATACAGATCCATAATGAGTTAAATAAAAGATGATTACCAAGTTAAGGATTCTTTAATATTAATTAGATTAATTTTGCTTTCAATCATATTTCCATAAAGCATATAAAGTTGAACCTCGTTATCTCAAACTCTTTTAACTCAAAGACCCTGTTTATCTCGAAATATTTCTCCGGTCCCAGCCAAATCTCTTCTTTATCTTAGTAAATTAAACTCTGATAATTCGAACCCTGAAAAGTCAAAAACTCGGATACCTCGAAGTAAGATATTGGTTTTGATAGCGTAAAATCCAACATCACAACATCTTCAACTGCATAGTGTTCAAATTTCATTTTATCACTTATTAATCATTTGATACAAATAAAATGCGAACATCCCGCCATTCCCTGTTTATGAACATCTTCTGTGAGTAGACATGCATGAAATCGGTAAAAAGAATATACGATTAAGCTTCAGACTGTAAAGTGTGCGGACTGGCAAAACCATGTTTTTCATAATAAAAATAAAAATAAATCAATAATGTTGATCAACAGTAGTCTGTACTTACTATGAGTCCGTTTAATGATTTATACACCCAAACAGATGACAGTGCAAACCGGAAAATTGGTCAATAAGCGTGGTCATGCACAATAGAGTTCCACTGTTAAAATCGCATCCTAGGACAACTTCACGGGTTCATGTTTTTACAGGAGCCAGTATGGCTTTAAAAGTCGATCGAGAGATTTAAGAACAATATGATAATTGCTGTTGATTACATCAAGTTGAGGAGGTGTCAGGTGCCACATTTGACTTTAATTAATCAATGTGTTACATGTACGATATAATCTGTTTTCATTTACAGAACCAACTATGCGTACGCTTCATTACAGTGATTTGTTTTAGACTTGCGCACTTCAATTTCCGCAGTGCATAGTACAACGACCAAGACAGCGGGATAGTTCAAGTTTTAGCTCACCTGGTCTAAAGGACCATGGTGACCTTATGCCATACTGTAACGTCCGACGTCCGTCCGTCAATTCTCCTTTAAAACGCTACTAGTCCTGAACGACCAAGTAGATTCTGACTAAATTTGGTCTGTAGCATGCCAAGGGGATTCAATTTTCCATAAACAGTGGGTGTGGCCCCCCTAGGGGCAGAGGGGCGGGGCCCAATATGGGAAATAGAGGTAAAACCTTTAAAATCCTTCTTTTACCATAGGAATTAAGGGATTTTATCCTAATTTAGTCTGGAGCATCCTTGGGCCAAGGGGACTCAATTTGTATAAATGGTGGGTCTGGCCCCCTGGGGGCTGAGGGGTAGGGCCATATAGGGGAAATATAGCAAATTATTTAAAATCCTTCTTCTGTAGGAATGAAAGGATTTGGTCCATATTTGGTGTGGAGCATCCTTGGGTGAAGGGAACCAATTTTGTATAAACAGTGGGTGTGGCCCCCCCTGGGACCTGAGGGGCAGGGCCCAATAAGGGAAATAGATGTAAAACCTTTATAATCCTTCTTCTACCATTTAGTCTGGAGCATCCTTAGGCAAAAGGGATTCAATTTTGTATAAACAGCGAGTGTGCCCCCCCTCCCTGGGGGCAGAAGGGAGGGGTGCAATAGGGGAAACATAGCAAATTCTTCAAATACTATCTTCTTCTGTACGAATGACTGGATTTTGTCCAAATTTGGCATGAAGCATCCTTTGGTGAAAGGGAACCAAGGGGGCCAAGGGGTCTCAATTTTGTATTATTGGTTGGTATGACACCCCCCCCCCCCCCCCCTAGGAGCATAAGGGGTGGGGCTCTGTTCGTAGTTTGTTCTCGCTTTATCTCAAGTACTGGATGGATCTTTCTACCATGGAGTGCTATATCTTTACTTCATACCATTATTTTAAACATATTCAGGTGAGCGATACAGGCCCTCTCGGCCTCTTGTTAAATGTAACACTTCAGAAGTAAAACTTGACAGACTTGCAAATGCAGACCTGGAAAGACTTTGCCAAGATCTAGACTAGCCAAAACAACATTTAATCACTAGGCCCGTCCATATTTAATAATGAATTCACAATATGGTCCAACCGTTTTTATCGCATTAAACGAAGTACGTTTTTCAGAAATAACTTACTCTATTTTTGTAAGCGTGTTCATTGTAAAATTACATACCTGTATTTGTTATATTGATTACGTATATCATTCATTGATTGATTACAGTATAAGCATTGGCTATTATTAAAATCAACAACTGCTAGTGCTGTCTTAACAGCAAATTTCATACCAAATTTATGAATCTGCATAACTCAAATACTCTGATGACTAAAGTTTTCCCACGGCCCCGTCAACTTCAAGTTAACGAGGTTCGACTGTACTTTGAAACAGAGACAGGGAGGATGTAGTAGTCTAAAGAATTTCTTGTTTGTTAAGATAGTCATATAAATAGACAACTTCCTATAATTTGCAATTTGACATGTAATAATTAGATTCCCCAAGTTGTTTTTGCAAGGTAAACATTTTGATATCAATTCTTATTTGACAGAGTCTGTTGGAGAGTGTGGCTGGAAGTAGTCCCAGGGCTGTATCATCTACCAGGTATGAAGAATATGACCTAGTTAAGTCTCAAAACAAGGCTTGTCTAAAAAATGTTTGAGACAGTTTTGCTACTGACAGTAAGTCTGTAAGAATTAAAGTTGTATCCATTTATACTGGTGATTTTCAACCAAATGCAGGGCGGTTTATCATCTTCTCCCTTCTCCTCCTGCCCAGTGTAAATCATCACATCATACTCATAATTCTTATTTGTTTTTAATTCTAGTTCCAAGGACAATGAGTCAATATGTATCAAGACAGAGGATGGAGATGTGGTGGCAGTAATTCCCTGTAATGAGCCCAGCTCCTCTAGTGACAATGATATAGTTGATCTCACATTGGATGACGAGGATTTGGAAGCATCCACATCAAAAAAGCCAAAAATTTCCTCTACAAATCAAGAGCCTAAACCAGACATCAGCAAAATTAAGATAGAGAAAGATGTTATTAGTTGTAACCATGACATTGGAACACAGACTACAGAACGATCTAAAGGGTGCACACGGGACTGCGGAAAGAAGATCGAGGAAGGCAAAAAACACTTAACAGAACTTCAGAGAAAGGTGTTTAAGCTTCTGAAAATCATAGTCCCTGATGAGGATATAGGAACGCCTGATGGAGTGGAAGAAATAGTGACAGAGATGATTAAACACAACCAACCATCATAGTGCTTCATTGTAGTGTATTGTTGTCCCTTCAGTGTTCTTGTAAGCCTTCAATTCCTTGGCGAGCTCACCCATTGGTCCCTTAAATATTCTGTACATTTGATTCACAAGTCTTTCAGAATATGTATTTTATTTTTGAATATCATCAAAACAAAGAAATTAAGTTGTTTGTTTTTGTAACCTTTGAATTTCCACTGAATGTGCTGTTCTATGTAAATTAAATTATTGAATTAATCTTTCTCTTTTAGAGATATCTTATTTCTGTATGGAGTTTTCAACATAGCCAACAAAGCATGGTTTATAAAAGTATCAATAGTCTATGACTATTACATAACTCGTTCAATTGCATCAGATAAAAAATTTGGATGTGGTATATCCTGTTGTAATCAAAAGAAAAATAATAGAACTCGCCCACTGATTATTTGAATAAAATACTGTTTAAACTAAACATACATGTACTTTGAAAAAAATCTAAATGATAACAGGTGAGCAACTAAACATACAATGGAACCCTTGGGTTCCTTGTTAAAAAAGCTTTATTTCTTTGTTAATATGTTCTGTATATCTGTGTCGCGGTAAGTACAACCATGTCAAGATGAACTAGCTATGATGATTACTGTACTGAAGGGCTGTGTTTGAGCTTGACAGGGTGTTCTACGCTTTCAGGCTACTAGAGACTGTTGTTAATGTAGAAACAGATTTGTCATATAATTGATGTTAGTTAGGTGTGTTTGAAGGAGAGTGTCATAGCTCCTTTCTTTAGTATATTTAAATAGTATTTGTTTTGTTCTGTTCTTTGTACCACTCCCAGGTAATACAAAACGTGCAGGGATATTGTGATCATTTTAATGCAGATACTTTTCATTCCAACTGTCTGTACAGCAAATTTCTTTTAATCAGACATCATTTGAGACAAAATGTAAATCATCTATAGTGAAGTTTTATTCCTTTTCTTAGACGGCTATCTATAAACATTGTCAAATCATTATTTAAAAGAAAAATAATGCAATTATAAGTTAAATGTAAAGAAGAAAAATTTGCAATTGTGATGCAAGCACTTAAGTTGTTTTTTCGTTTAAACATGACTGCTGTGCTGTGAAATTTATTACCAGAGGTACGTTCAAAATGTTTTGCACAGTTTAGAGTGTTTCTTGTTTAGGCCTCCATAAATCAAATGTCAGTAAAATATTTCAATAAGCCTTCAAAAATGTTTTTGTTTCTGAATACACTCCTGGTGTAAATTTTGATAGTGTTGAGATTTAGTGTACTAACTTTTCATTTCCTCCTGATAAATTCTTTCATCAAAGAATTACACCAAGCTATAGAGCTGAACACAGGTCTAATGCTGTATCAAAGTTCTACCTAAAAGGTGTTATCGACAATGTACATTGTTTGTGTATGAGGTAAAACTTTGATATGACATATTCATAGGCGTCAACCTCTGAACCTCAAATGAGGGAGATCTCCCACATTTCTATTGAGGGAGAAAGTGCATGAAATGCGACTGAAACTGTTTTTTACTCAAATTATCTTTCCCTTTTTATGTATCAAAATAACTCCAAAAAGCATTAATTTGATTCAGACACACCTGTTATGATCATTACACACACCCATATCCAAATGGATGAATCCTATTGAAGAAAGGTCTAGTGCTGAAATAGTGTCATCAGAAATTTGTTGTACAAAACAGCAGGTTCTTTTTTGATAGCCATAAGTAAGGCTTCAACAAAGATAAATATGTGCATCATTTATGCTGTCCGCTGCATATGATTGTAGGGTTTAAGTTTTAGCACACACAAACTCGTGAACAGATGTCATGTATTCTGCCATCTTCATTGATGATAATTTAGTATGTATTTGATATATTTTGATCATGTGTGCAGTCTTCCCATTTATTTGCAGTGTTGAATTATTTCACTTTGCATTGCATTTATACTGGTTTGTGGAAGTTTTGTAACTACATCTATTGTACATTTCACTCATTGATTCGTTATGTGGAATAACCACACCATGCTATTGTACTTATTTTCAAGTGTATCCCTGCATATGTTGGTGCTATGACAAAACAAGGTGTTTGCACTAGCATTGCGACTGAGCAATATTGGATTTTTCATCGGTTTGCAGCTATGCAAGAAACTAATAACTATATATATGTAAACAAATCTAGCAGATACGGTTAATCTAGTCATAGATTGTCTTTTAGTAGTTCATGAGTCTCTGCTCTGTAAAAATCCTACTTGTTTTATATAATTGTAATTCATAATTTTGCCATTGAAAAGAGTTGTGTATATGTATAGTTGCACATTTTTCAGAACTCAGTGATGTTTTAATTTTGCAAACACCAGAAGATAAAAATTACGAAGTGGTTTTTTTATGCCATGGTGCAACATCCGCCGTCAACTTTTTACTTAAAACAACTTCTTCTGAATAACCAAAAGGTCCAGGGTGATGATATTTGGCCAGAAGGATATTGGCATGAAGGGCTACCAAGTTTGTTCAAATGAGGTATGAAGGGCTACCAAGTTTGTTCAAATGAGGTATGAGGGGCTACCAAGTTTGTTCAAATGAATGACCTTTGCCTTTATTCAAGCTCTTTACAGGACTTGTTCTGAATAACTAAAGCGTACAGTGTGATAGCTTGTTCATGTGAATGACCTTGACACACTTTCATGGTCACATCTGGTACATAGTGCATAAATCTTTAAAAGTCTTCTTCTCAATAAACAAGGTATAGGGTGGTGTTAATTGGCAAGTTGCATTCTGGGATGAAGGGCTATAAAGTTTGTTCAACTTCATGTCCATGTTTGACTTTCAAGGTCACAGGGATCAAATGTGTTTTAATCGTTTAACAGATTCTTCTGAATGACTTTAAAGTCAAGACACTGATATTTTGCCTGTAGCTTTATTTTAATCCACTTTTAAGGTTACAATTGTGAGATTAATGCCAGGTGAGCGATGCAGGCTCATTGGACCTTTTGTTTTAATGTATCATTTCATTCATGTTTTTACACATTATTTTTATTGTTCTTTTATCAGTTCTTTTATAAATTTTACATGTTAAGGACAGAGCTTCGACAATTCAACATGGATCTTCAACATACTTTTTCAGTGGAATGATTTAATATGTATTGTATAATGTTTCATTTTTAATAAAAAAAAAAATCATGTAATAAAAGTATAAAGTATAAATCATTCACAATCCACAATATTGTACTTATATTTAAAAATTGTTCTGCATTGCAAAATTAAACCGTCTCGACACTAAAAGCAACTACAGGGGCCGGGATTCCATTTATTCCTTGTTACTAAGTGTCACATTTCAGTTAGGGTAAAGAGTATGAATGCACAGGTTATTATCAGGGTAAAGAGTATGAATGCACGAGTTATTATCATGAAAGAAAAGCTCCATGTCAGAGCTACTTTTTTTTTTTACAGAAGCAGTTAAAAACAAAATTCTGGTTTAGAATTTCTTACTCTTTCCAAAGTGTTCATCTCTCATTTCGATGTAATGCATTTATAATTCCTGGATAACAATATTGATAAAGTGTAGAAATCACAGTTCAATCTCTATATTTTTTTTTCCAAATACTCAAATTTCAAACACCTATAATTATGTAAAATGTGAGATATGAAATGGAACATTCCTGTTGAAAAGGTCTTAAACAAATCTTTCATAGTTTTTAAGATGGTATTTTTTAACTTCAAGTTAATGGTACTCTTTACCTTTATATCATGTTTTTATAAAACAGCATTTTACTGGATATATATTATGTAAATAGTGATGGTTGGTAATCATGTTTATCTAAATCAAGTTAATTTACGGAGTATCGTTTACAATTTAAAAATGAACTAATGAGGTTAGATAAACATGATAACCAACCATCACGAGTTTAGGCACCTTTCTCTCCTACAACATTCAGATATTATATCTAGAAAAACATGTGTCTCTTGGAAATACATTATTCCTGTTTCTGATCAGGGAAACAGTTGCCATGAACTTTGACACCACAATGGAAGATGATGCCTGAAAGCTTTGTTACTCGACATAATAGTAAAAGATTGTCCAGCGAAATTATGTCCGGGTGTTGCCCACTTGTGGGTAACCAAAAATGTTTACTAACTCCTGGCAGGTTTATCTAATGAGTCATGAGTGAGGAAACCTACAGTTGTGGGAGGAATATAAATTAGTTTGTGATAAATATGTTGTTTGATTTGTAATGAACCCTTCTTAATGTAATCCAATATTGTCAACTTGCCAAAATATCACATGAACAAAAATGCCATGTACAGGCTTACAACTCCTCCTTTGGCCAGTCACTAACTATATGTGTGCAGCCTAGACGACCTTTCTTATGAAGGCCTTGTGGGTGTATTTTCTTGCCTTCACTTGCAATATGAGGTAAAACAATAGTGGATGAGGGTGTCTTCACTGCAGCGTTCACTTTGATATGTTATGATAGGGGCACTCATATATACAGGTAATATTGAAAATTTCCTTTTTTTTAAAATCTCGCATGTGCATCCACTTCCATCTTTCTACAACAAAAGTAAGTTGTTTTCACAGAAATACTGTTGTTTCTTTTGATGTGACATTTTACTTGATATCATATATTCTTCATGCATTCTTCTGAAAAAATTATTAGAAATATAAAGCATACGGGTGTTTTGGCGCTTTTAGCCAAAAATAACATATTTATGTTGGTTTGTTTTATTTTTCCGTCATAAAAAGTTCAGGCAACTTGATTCATATGAAATTTTGAGTTAATATTACACACTTATTGCCCTTGTTGTTGGGGAATATGATTCTTTGTTTCTCTGAGTTTAATTGTGTTTTACGTCATGAGATCAATATCATCCAATCAGACAGTCTTATAGAGATACGGTATGATAATTATCAATAGTGGGATCATCCTTCTGATGGGAGCCCTTCTGATAATAGTATAATGCTTTAAAATATTTGAAGGCCAAAGGGTCTAAATGGTAAATTATCGAGAGTCACAAATATAGAAGCTTTATTTTACACATAATGTAATAGTTACTAGCACTGTAGTGCTATTCTTGCAACAAACAAGTGTAAATAATGACCACAATCTGTTTATATACCACTTTGATGAACATTTATTAAAACCTAATTAAGATTCTTTTTACACCGTGATACTATATCAGTATTGCATTGTGCTGAAATTGCCTTCTGTTTTGGAAATGGATGTAGAACCATATTTTTCAATAGAAACTGGATATCGAAGAATGTGTGAGAGTCATGAACTGGTAGTGGAAAGTGTGAACTGTTTTGTTTCTGAAAAAGATTTCATATCTGCCAAGCTCTCAGCAATGAAATGAGGGTCACAGATTGTCAAAATGCAGGTCAAGCTTGCTAAATGCAAGTTACTTCAATATATAAACTTTTCAAAATCATAAAAATTAGTAGTATGGCATGTAAACTACCAGGCATTAAAATTTGCCTTTTTAATACAATACTAGTATGTCTTTTCTAACAGGTATTTTGACATACAAAAAGGTGAAGGTTTTTTTTTTTTTAGATAAAACATAATATACAATCTGCAGGTCATGGAGGACTTTTGCTGGTTGACCTATGCAGGTGACTTGGCAGATATGAGCTCTACAATCATAATTGAAGGTAATTGGAGATTAAGATTGGAGGAGATTAATACATACACATGTTATGGGACATGTTTATGTTTGAAATCAATTCTGAAAAAGCATACCATTATTGTCATTGGTAATTAGAATTTTTCCAGATATATGTATTTGTATTGGCCACATATTTAAATATTAATCTTGTAATGTAACTCTAAATGTTTTTTTTTTATTTATTTATACAAGTGCATATTTGTAAGGTTTGATTTGAATTGTTACCGTGTAAATATATATACATTAATTCTATGCTTACATCGGTGTGTATATTTGAGACATGGCATGTGTACTTAGTTTTATGTTGATAAAGACTTCATTTAATGTATCCAAGCTTTCCTAGTACTTTTTGTTAAGGATGACCAGCTTTGTGACCCTTAATGCATAACTCAATTCATATTTGATACATCCCTTTGCTTGTTGATCAATCAGCTACATTGATACAGCAACACAATTACTGTATGTTGATCTATCAACATCAAGTTCCTTGATGCGATGAATATCTGATTTGGCTGGTATGATGTATATGAAAACAGCTGTATGTATAACCATCCGTATCAAGTCAAACTTTTGACTTGGTACATTGAAAACCTTGATAACTGTATATTGATAAATAAGCTTTTAGATTTTTGATGTATAACTTATTGTATGTTGCTGTATTATGAATTCCATGTGTTGATCTGTCAGCTTTGATTTCTACGATACATTAAATTTCTAACTTTTAATAGCTTCAGCTCCTCCATTTCGGTCATATACTCCTTTCAGTAATTCATAAAAAGATAAATTGTATTTTGTTAAATAGATATATACATTAACATGTATTTGAATTCCAGTTTCACTTAGGAAAAGATCGAATTATATGCTTACTTATTCAAGATTGACCTTTTTCTGGAAACAAAAATTAAGGATCTTCGTCTCACTGCAGGTCAAACACCTAGAGAATTTCACTGTCCCTTTTTCATACATGCAATAACCTCCTTTTCAATTTTGTTTGGATAAAACTAGCTGAACTTGTGATCAGTTGGTTAGAGCGATAGTGTAATGATCAGCAGCTCGGGCTTAAATCCTGATCCAGCATTGTCACATTTTTACACTCAGAACATTGAAAAATGCACAAGGCATGGTTTCCTTTTAAAAATGAATTATCGAAGAAAGTAGCCAATGGTAGATAGTTTTTGGCAGTGGTGTGAGGATTCTTGAGAAAACCATTATTTCTGAGAATATGTAAAATATATAACTGAAAAAGATATGCTTTTCAGTTTCAAAGAAAAATATTGAACAAAGAAAAAACAAGCTTTTCATCAGTTGGTATAGGATAATATTTTGTCCTTATTTTTTCCCTTCTGTCAATATCATGTGTCGGATAATGTTAACTTGTAAATCATCAATTTAATTTTAATAAATTCAATATGTTTTTTTATTTTTTTTCTCTGATCCGTCTTCCTTTTTGCATCTTTAAACAATCCACATTTTTTTTACTTAGTCTTAAAAATGTTGCATTGGTTTCCATTTAAAAAACTCTGAAGATGTCTGCATTGAAGCTGCTATGACCAAAAGTGTGAATTATTTGTTTCCCTCCCCCAGGGGCTTGAGGTTCAGAGCCCAAAGTAAGCATATTAGCTAAAATTTCCAAAATCTTCTTCATACCCAGAAACCTATAATCAAATATGAATGGAAAAGTCTTGCATGTTGGATGAAAATTAGGAACTTCATTACCCTTGGGTTATCCCCCCTCCCCTTGGTCTGAAGCTTCACTGGGCCAGAGTGAGTTTATGTTGCTCACATTTTTCAGCATTATTTAGTCAACAATCCACATGGCCATATTTGCTTCACATGAAATGTCTGGCTTTGTAAACATGACTATTTCTACTTAACATCTAAACAACAACAACAAAACTTTATCATAACTCAGGTGACTGATAAGGTCTGTTGTTATCCCAACTGGCTCCATTTTCAATGATTTCAGAATTTGTTCTCCATCCACGGTCACCTGTCAGTTTTCAACTTTCATAAATATAGCCACAACTTAAATATTTGAATTTCAGATTATTCCATGGATATCAAATAAAATCAGAACTCTGAAAGTCGCACCCTAGCTAACATCTGTTAGTCAAAAGTTGAAGATAATATTTAACAGACAAAATTCCTTTTTATCATCATTTTAGGGGCTATTATAAGGTCATACCACAGAACAAAATTCAAAATACCTTTTGCCTTTCTTGGTAGGACAGTCCTTTATATCTATATATATAAATCAGGAAAACATCCAAAGTCCTTGTGATGGTTGAATATAAAAAAAAGGAATCGCAATGCTATACTGGAAACATTTTGCTTATATTAAAATTGTATGTAGAAATAGCTGTATGATGCTGCAAGAATGTATAAGTATTGTGCATTATGTGTGTTAATAGAGTGGTATTCTCTGTTATCTTTATATATTTTGTAAATTTGAAAAAAAATAAAAATTGTTTCTAATAAAAAAAAATACAATATATAATTGATATTATCAAAGTATAAATGTGTTTCTTCTCTCTTAATCTAAATTAATGTTAAACTTACTTGTGTGGAATACAAACAAAAATCTAGTTAAAGTGGAAATGTTGGTGAATAAGCTAGGTTGTCTTGGAGAATAATTATAATTTACTCAAGTTTTCATTCAAGTATCTTTACCTTACCTTTAATTACTTGTACCTAAAATGTGCTATAGTAACCAGACTTGACAATGTGTAGAAGAAAATGTACAACACTTTATTTCTATTGAAAAATGCATTTCACTGATTGGTTCAAAATGTTTTACAGATACTAACCCAAACATGTAGGGCATATGGTTTTATACTGTATAACATGAAATATTTGTTGTGTATAAATATTCTTGGTTTTCATGGTTGCTATCAAACCACAAAAAGAGACACAACAAATTTAATTGATATACTTGACCACTCTGTGGTGTACGTTGTATTGAGGAAATTTTGTACCTCTATGCAATCTAAATAGCTTCAAACCATGAAGGAAAGTACCCACGAAAATTTATCATTACAAACAGTAATTGAAAACTTCTGTTTTCTTCGTCAAGCAAAGAGAGCAGATGACTGGTGTCTCAACTCTAAACTGCTGAACGTACCTCACTAGGCCACAATGTTCAAAACAAACTTAGCACGTACCTCACTAGGCCACAATGTTCAAAACAAACTTAGCAGTTATTATTCTGACCAAACTGATGAAGAATCTCGTTCCAAATATGAGACATACTCATCTACAAATCCTGTGTATTTAGCACCATTAAAAGTAGAATGGAGACGCATGTAGAAAGAACAAGAGGCCCAGGGGGCCTGTATCGCTCACCTAGATACCAAAGCAATCATGGCAAAATATTCTCCGTATGAGATCAAGGGAGTATGCCAGACCCCAAGGCCAATCCTTGTAGCATATCTGTATTAGATTCTTCATGCCCAGCAATTTTATGTATGGTTATGTGGTGCGGATCTCAACTGTTTCCAAGCTTTGACTCAGAAACTAGGTCCCTAGGGTTGTGGCCAGACCCCAGGATCAATTCTAATATCGTGACTGCATTTGTCTCTTTTTGCCCAGCATTTGTATATATAGTTTTGGGGTGGGGATCTCAACAGTTTTAAAGTTATAGCCCAGGGACTATGTCTCAAAGGGTGGGACCAGACCCTATAGCCATCCTGGAAGCAAATGTGCATTCTTCTCTGTATACTCAGCAATTATATACCATGGTTATATGGTGGGGATCTCAACCATTTCCAAGTAATACACTTTTTTTGGCCCAAGTACTTAGCCCGGAGGGTCAGCCCCACCATTTGTACAATTTTGAATCCCTGCCTCCCATGAATGCTTCCGACCAAATATGATCAATATCCATGGCATAGTTCTACAGTAGAAGTCGTTTATAGCAATATAGCAAAATTGACACCGCCCTCAGCCCCACCATTTGTATAATTTTGAATCCCCACCACCTAGGGATGCTTCCAGTCAAATATGGTTGATATCCATCTCTCAGTTCCAGAGAAGAAGTCGCTTAAAGCAATATTGCCAAATTGACCCCTTTTGGCCCCGCCCCTCAGCCCCCTGGGGGGTCAGCCCCACCCTTTGTACAATATTGATTCCCCACCATCTAGGGATGCTTCCAGTCAAATTTAGTTGAATTCCAATCAGTTGTTAAGAAGAAGAAGTCATTTAAAGAAATTGTTGACGGACGGACGACGGACGCCACGGTATGGCATAAGCTCACCTTGGTCCTTCGGACCAGGTGAGCTAACAATTAAGTAAGCTAGACACTATAAGATGTTGCAGAGAAGCTTGGAAATGGAAAACAGCTAGACTCCGAAAGCAAGAGAAGTCACTAGACTCTGAAATTTCCTGGAGAAGTTACTTAATATTAATCTAATCTAATTGTAAATCCCTGATGAGGCAGAAAATGACCTTTAACGCCCCTAGTATTTCACATGTAGGTTTCCAATGGTCAATCATGATACCCGATTCATTTTGAGACTGAAACAGGAAGGCCACCAAGAAATATTTGACAGATCTTCGTCAAATTTTATCTCACCTGGTCTGAAGAGCAAAGTGAGCTTATGCCGTGGTGCGGCGTCCGGCGTCAATATTTTACTTCTGCAGAGAGCAGCTCTATTATATCAATTTAGTATGGAAATATAAATTGTTACAAAAAATAATTCTGAACTAACCAGAGGGCACAGTGTAGTCTGCACTGTCCATGGTTACACTCTTGGACCTACTCGCAATAACACTTATATGAAATAACACCAATTTAAAGGGATAACTGTCCTTTTCTATTGTCACAGGAAAAAATAACTAGTAAATGGCAAATGATCCTTAAAACTTTTGTTGAACTATACATTCTATATTGTAAAGTATCAAAAAGAAAAAAACGTGTTGGACAGATTCATTTTCAATTTCAATAAATTTTATTGTCAAAAAGACAAATGGATTGGGCAGCAGGCATAGCATATTTAAGCCCTCTCCAAACACGGTAACAAAGAGTGTTACAAGCATAGACATTAGAACACATACAAACACATATAAACAAGTTGATATTATCAAATTAATAATCAAATTAGGGGAAACAACTACTAAATCCTATTTTTATTATAATTGAATCTGTGATTGAAACTTGTTTCATAATTGTTGTAAAAAAATAAAAGTTATATTATATCGTATATACAAGCATACATGTCCCCAGTACCGAACCCCGCTAGCTATTACACTGTAATGATTTATAACAAGAGGCCCAAGGGCCTTAGCAGTCACCTGAGTTATATCATAGGTACTGGTAGCTTTATTTTATTGTTTAGATGTGATGTGGAAATCAGCATGTAAACTAAGTGAAATACAATACTTGTCATGTCATCAAAGGATAAGAATTTTAAAATATTTGTAAATGTCCCCTTTGGGGCCCCGCTCTAACCCCTGGGGATGGGGCAGGAATTCCAAGTTTACAATTTAAAACCGTCATCCACCAAAGATGATTCTGACCAAGTAAAAATACTTTCCAACAGAAAATTGTCAAAATATACCCAAAAGTGTTGTTTTCCTATATAAAGTATAGTAAACTTTACCCCCTCCCCAAGGGAGAACGGATAGCTCGGGGGTCCTGAAATTTACAATTTAAATAAAGCCCCTGATGATCTTTCCATCCATGCAGAGAAAATGACTGTAATGCCTCTGAGTCTGGAGAAGAAGATTTTTGAAATATTGGCTAATTTTCCCTTTTGGGCCCCGCCCTGGCCCCTAGGGTTGGGGTAGGGATCCCAATTTTACAATCCAAAACCATCTTCCTCCAAGGATAATTCTCACCAAGTAAAAATAATTTCCAACAGAAAATTGTCAAAATATACCCAAAAGTGCTGTTTCCCTATATAAAGTATAGTAAACTTTACCCCTCTCCAAGGGAGAACGGATAGCTCGGGGGTCCTGAAATTTACAATTTAAATAAAGCCCCTGATGATCTTTCCATCTATACAGAGAAAATGACTGTAATACCTCTGAATCTGGAGAAGAAGATTTTTGAAATATTGGTTAATTTTCCCTTTGGGGCCCCGCCCTGGCCCCTAGGGTTGAGGTAGGAATCCCAATTTTACAATTTGGTAGCCTCACCTACCAAGGATGATTCTGACCAAGTTTGAAAAAATTCCATCCACTGGTTCTTGAGAAGAAGTTGATAATGTAAAAAGTGTACGCACGACGCACGGCGCACGACGGACGACGGACGGAAATTTTAAGTGATTGGAATAGGTCACTTGAGCAAAGCTCAGGTGACCTAAAAATGGTGCCCTTTGGTGGTAATTTGGGAAAATGAAAAATATACAATTAGCATGCAATTGATTTTATTGTAATAATAATAAAAGAAATTGTAATGTTAGTATTATGACAGAGGAATTATATAAAATAAAATGATTGACAACCCTGAAACTAGAACTTGTCCGAGATATTATTGTCCTTTGTTAATGTGTGAACTTTGATCAAAATCCCTCTGGAATAAAGCCGCTAGAGTGCTGACAAGGATTTTCTAAAAATAGTAACAGTGACCTTGACCTAAACTCGACAACCCTTAAACTCGAACTTGTCCAAGATATTATGGTCCTTTGTATTTGTGTGAAGTATCGCTGCAGAAGAGAGCTAGGTCACAAAATGACCAGCTTTAATAGTTTCCTTAGGACATCAGAGAGAATTCGGAAAGTCAAAGGCCAAGGTCACTTGATGTAGAGTTGAAACATCTGTTTATCAGTAAATTTACAAAAGTTTGAGTTATGAAGACTGACTGCAAATTTA
>NW_018408778.1:99508-101158 GCF_002113885.1 Mizuhopecten yessoensis | reverse complement strand
TTTTTTAATACAATTGACCCCTGTGACCTTGAATATAATTGAAGGTCATTCATTTGAACAAACTTGGTAGCCCTTCACCCAAGCATGCTACTGGCCAAATATCATCTCCCTGGGCATTTTGGTTATTGAGAAGAAGATGTTTAAAGTTTTTGACATATTTGACCCCTGTGACCTTGAAAATAGGTTAAGGTCATTAATTTTAACAAACTTTGTAGCCCTTTATCCAAGTTTGCTTCTGGCCAAATATCGACACCCTAGGCCTTTCGGTTATTAAGAAGAAGTCGTATAAAGTAAAATATTGACGCCGGACGCCGGACACCGGACGGACGGACGGACGGACGGACGGATGGACGACGGACGCCATGGTATGGCATAAGCTAATAATCTAAGGCAGTCAAGTTTCTCACCTGGAATCAAAATTTTAATTCATCATACCCGTCATACAGAGACATCTTGATATCAACAAGACACGAGCAGTGACATTATTCTGTAGTACCACAAAAATAAATCAACAAGGACCAATATTCTGCCTTAACCCTTTCACCACCGTAGACCATAATGGACTCATCCACATAAATGTATGGAGGAGTCTGCTAAAGTTATCTAGGGGTGAAATCCTGCCTTTTATTCAGATACATGTATGGTGAGTGATACTGGACTTTTTAAGGATAATGGGTTAAAAGAGGTGAATCCACAGTACTTTAGACAGACTTGAGACATCAAATTTGATTATGTATGGCCCATACATAATGGCCTAGAGACTAAAATAATTGTAAAACAAGAGGCCGATGGGCATTAAGGGCCCCTGAAATAAAATGTATTTGCTGTTTTTATTGTTCATGGCAGCAGCATGGTTAAATATTCACAAATCTGCCAGTGCAATAAATTTGAGCAAAGGGCTTGGGTAGAAAGTATACCAGACAGGTTTTATTCTAATATTTCTTCATAAAGCCAATGAAATCACAGCAACCGCATTAAATATGCACAAAAAAGATATCTGGAAACAAAGCTGTAGGTTAACACCAAGAATGGATTTATCACATATAAATGCAACATAAAATCTTTTTCTGTTTCCTGCTTCTCCAGGCATTTTCAATATTTAAACCAGCTGTTTTGTTTAAAACTCAACAACATGAAATTATGCTGTATGAATTCTGAGAACTTGTCTGGCTAAATGTAATACCAGTGTTATTTCACTCCAAAGTATCTCGGTATCAACTGCTTGGGTCCGAGTCGATACATATTGTGGGGATATAGGTTGCATCTCCCAAGGTCTGAACAAGTGGCACAAAGTTTTATTGTAGCTCCAATGAAACGAGTCATCCAAACCAATGATTGCCCTGACAATCTCTCGTCCATTCCGATTCACATATCCAACACCAATCAAAATTACACCGTGAGCAGCTCATGTGCATACAGCCACCTGTTAAGAGATCAAATACACATCATACAGTAAAACTTGTGTTGGAACAGTTTGGAAGTAGAACTGGGGATCATGTTTAACAGAAATGAAGCAAACATTGTAAATACATGTAGGCCAGGCCATGAACTTACTGACCTCAATCTGTTAAATTCTGTGACTACTGTGGTTGGTAAGGGTATCTGGTAATGTTATATGTAGATAGATGTTGTAACCTGGTATATTCTGTG